>NW_025423342.1:0-108098 GCF_020497125.1 Mauremys mutica | reverse complement strand
CAAAGAACGAGCTGGAGGCCAGGTGAGTCAGCGTTGCCAGGGAAACCGGACAAAGGACAGATGAGGGGCAAAGGGCCTGGCTGAGTCGGGCTGTTGGGAGCAAGGAGTCTGCTGGGTTTGGGGATTCGAGGGGAGAGCCCAGGCTCTGAGTTCGGGGTCTGCCCAAGATGGACATTGCTGAATCTTCCTGCTTCCTGTGCGAACACAGAACTTTCCCAGGCTGGATCCCAGACCCCTAACAAACCTTCTGTTGTACAGCGCTGGCTGAGAGTCACTGGTGACTGTGGAAGTTGGGGATGCAGGACTCCCCTTCGGGGGCGGGGGTGTGAGGCTTTCCGAGGTGTCCGACTCAGGTGGACTCACTGCAGGAAGCTCCTGGTGTGGAACAGGGGGGCTGAAAGGTCCAAGGTCAGTCCCAGGAGGGGCTGAAGCCAAGGAGGCTTCCCCCAGTGAGAGCGTCTCCTGGGGTGTCCACACTGATGAGGCCTCCTGCCTGGTTTGACTCAGAGCTGTTCCAGAGCACGGAGCCTGTGTGCCCGTCACAGCCCCCCAGCATGTGACCTGCAGGCTCCACTCTGGCAAAGCTCCCTGTAAATCAGAGACAAACTCCCCCCTTCTCCCAGTTACTCTCCCCTGCAGAGAACCCAGAGCAGCTCCTGCCTCGCTGGGTCTCCTGCCAGCCAACAGCTGGCCAAGGAGCTGCCCAGCCGTTCCCCCCGGGGCTCTGGATTTATCATCTCGCAACGACTCGATTCAACTTGCTCAGGTTAGAAAGAAAGTTGGGTTTTTTTATTGTGAGCCTGAAAATTGCCTCCGGTGTGAAAGTCAGAGCGGGATTATTTCACGCTCACGCACCCTTATCACTATTGAAGGAGTAAAGGAACGTGCAAACCAATGAAGCCTTAACGTGTCATTTGCATCCTCAAGCCTTGTGCCTGTGTCAGGATCTCAGGGACAGACAGAAATGTTACCCGGTGTCAGGAGGAGAGAGGAAAGCACTTCCCCTCGTGTATTTCCCCAGGCTGTTGTGCAAGGCAGCAGAGGTGCTTTAGGGCATTTTCTGTCACTGATTTTTTTCATTGGTGTGGGAGGAAAGACTTAGACCTGCCAACTTTGTGACCCTGTGAATGTGAAGTGACCAAGTGGTGAGTTAACAATGATGCTGTTGCACAAGATCTGACTGGAACTAGAAAACAAAAAGTCCTTAAAGTGGAACTCTTGGGTGAATAGGCCGATCTGAATTTGTATTCCAACCTTGGAAGGCAATAGACTGTTACATTGGGCAGAACAGCCTGGTTTGGTTTGGTTGGTCTCATGGTTTGGCTGCTTTCCCTGATAAATTGCAGAGGGTTCAGAGAAGAGCCACAGGAATGATTACAGGCTTGAGCAGGGAGAGGAGTTTAAAAAGAAACTGAACCTTCCCTGCTCCTGCCGGCTGTGAGTGCTGAGGACATTTTCCTTCTCTGCTCCAGGGTCTCTCTTCTGCCAGATTCTCAGCAAGTCAGGCCCCCTGCAGACTGTGGCAGAGCAGTTTGGTATGAAGCTGCAGGACTCACAATGTAAGAGTGCAGCTGCTGTAGCACCTTGACTGACCATGGGCTAAATCCTGCAGCCCTGGCAGCCCAGGATAACCTCCCACTGGTGGTGATGGGAATTTAGCCTTTGTAACGATCTGCTGGTACCTGAGGTCTCAGATGTGAATTAAACTGGGGGCAGACACAGCTCTATCCAAACAAGTGAAGGATGTAAGTGACAGAGCAAAGCTGGCCCTGGGGAGCTGCTGCAGTCCCATCACCACAGCTGGAAGGGAACAGAGGGAAAACATCTGGAGCAGCACCGAGAAAAGGAAGTTTGTCGGTGAGATCAGTAACAATAAATGTGAACTGAAGGAGTGCTTTCTCCTCTGTGCCGACAGGTTTGAATTGTGTTACTGTACTATGAGATAAAGCTTTACAATATCCTGCTTTAATTTCAGGATGGGTCAGTAACCATAATTAGTCTCTGTAGAAGTGGGACTTTCAAAATTCCCAAGGAATTTAAGGGGTGGGGTTCACGGTTGGTCACCTGAGGGCAGTGCAGTAGAGTTCAAACCAAAGACCAGAGAGGCGAGAACAGGGATTGTGGGACACCTCCCTTAGGCCAATCACAGCACTGTAATCGACCAGGGTGTCTACACTGGTACCGTGGCACTGTAGACCCGGGGTAGAAAGCTGTACACCTCTCGTTGGGAATCCCTCTGATTTACCGTTTTTACAGAGGGTGAAATGACAATTTTTCCTATCCCTGCCCTGTTCCTGCTCTTTGTTATAGTTCAATATATTTTAAATGAGAAAAATGGTAGTAAAAATATCTGCTCTCCAGCACAACTTGAAGCAACATCAGAGCAACTGGGAATGAAACAGTTTATTTCCAAAAGGGGAACTCAGTGATTAACAATGGCTTTGAAATGGTGGAACAGTATAACCGTGATGCTCAGGGTTTGTTTAGACTAGGAAAAGTGATGGCGTTTAGGTCAGGTCAAGGGGAAAGCTAATGCCAACCACTGCACCTGGGCTGCATCTGTTCTACAACTGTAATTGTCTTTTTACATCAAGATCATTAACTTGAGCAGCCAACGCCATGTACAGCCCTAGTGGATGTCAGGCACAGATAGATTTTGCCGCAGTGTACCTTGTTGGGATCAAACCTCCAGGAGCATTCCTGGCTCAAAAGGAAAGGAGTTGATAGAAAAGATCACAGGACTGACCCCAAAGAAGGGTGAGCTGCAAAAGGCAGAAGCAGGCAACTCATCTGGCAGAGCTGAGAGACCACAGTGAAGATGGTGCGAAAATCACAATGTGGGAATTAGAAAATGTGATTTTTTTTTAAATTTTGCCCAGCCCTAGTCAAGAGATTTATTACAGTTCTCTCTCATGTGGATTTTCTGATGTCGGATAAGGACAGAGCTCTGATTGAAGCTTTTCCCGCACTCAGAGCATGTGTAGGGCGTCTCCCCTGTGTGGATTCTCTGATGTCTGATAAGGTCTGAGCTCTGATTGAAGCTTTTCCCGCACTCAGAGCATGTGTAGGGCGTCTCCCCTGTGTGGATTCTCTGATGTCTGATAAGGGCAGAGCTCCGCTTGAAGCTTTTCCCGCACTCAGAGCATGTGTAGGGCGTCTCCCCTGTGTGGATTCTCTGATGTCTGATAAGGGCAGAGCTCTGATTGAAGCTTTTCCCGCACTCAGAGCACGTGTAGGGCGTCTCCCCTGTGTGGATTCTCTGATGTCTGATAAAGTGTGAGCACTGATTGAAGCTTTTCCCACACTCAGAGCATGTGTAGGGCGTCTCCCTTGTGTGAATTCTCTGATGTGTGATAAGGTTTGAGCGCTGACTGAAGCTTTTCCCGCACTCAGAGCATGTGTAGGGCGTCTCCCTTGTGTGAATTCTCTGATGTCTGATAAGGTCTGAGCTCTGACTGAAGCTTTTTCCCGCACTCAAAGCATGTGTAGGGTGTCTCCCCTGTGTGGATTCTCTTGATGTCTGATAAGGGCAGAGCTCCAATTGAAGCTTTTCCCGCACTCAAAGCACGTGTAGGGTGTCTCCCCTGTGTGGATTCCTCTGATGTCTGATAAGGGCAGAGCTCCAATTGAAGCTTTTCCCGCACTCATGGCACATGTAGCGTGTGTCTTCCAAGTTAATTCTGTCACTTGAAATAAGGTCTGAGTGGCTACTAAAGTTTTCCTCTGGCCTCTGCTGAGTCTCACAGGCTTTTGTTTTTTCTGGGAGTGCATAACTCCCGGAAACATTCCATTTGAATCTTCCTGATAAAGTTCCATGTGGTTCTCCTTGCTCAGCATCTTCCTGCTGGGGTTTCTCCTCCTCATTCTGACTCACCATCCCATCACCTGATGGGAGACAGAGAGAATCCAGACATAGATCACTCCCTTTGCCAGAAAGAAAGAAAATCTCAGAGAGAGGAATGGTAAAAAGGGATGAACAATCCAAAATAAGTGTGGGAGAGATCAAACCTATCAGGTGCTGATTTTCCTCAAACCCTTCCACAGAGGAGAGAGGATGGCATCAGTTTTGGTCTGCATCTCACGAGAACACTCGGGGGAAAGCGAGACTGGGGAGGGACCTGCTGCCAGTTGTCAGTCAGAATAGGAGGGAAGCCATGAGTGACATCTGCCATAATGATTCCACATCTGCAGGAGACAATCCTGAACTTGGGGAGCTCACAGGGTCTTTGTAGGGCATCCCAAATGTTTCCTGCATTCCCGCACAGTTGTTAAGTTGGTTTAACCAATTCCTCACCTGTGAAGGCAGCTCTTGGAAGCACTTCTTTCTCAGAGCCCTGGAGGTCTGGGACCCACGGCTCTTCCCCTCGTTCCAGCTGCGAGATCACATCAGGTTTGGAATTTGGAAACCCTACTGCAGGCAAAGAAAACCAGGGAGGTCAGTGGAATTTGTGGAAAACTTGGCACAAAGAATATTCCATGGTTTTAACCCCCAGCTCATTTTTAAGCACTAACATCTCAAGGCCAGCTTCCTTGGCTCCAAGTGGCAGGAGAGTTATTATTATTATAAATCATATACATTACCTTAGTGCCTAAGGACCAACTAACAGTGGGTCCCCATTGTGCTCGGCAAAGTACAAACACAGAATAGTAGATGGCCCATGCCCTGAAGAATTTACAATCTGAATAGACAAGACAGACACAGAGTGGGGGAAGGGGTAGAACCCACTGTTAGAATAGAGATATTCAGGCCTGCCTGTAAAGTCTATAGTTTAAGAACTTAGGTTGTATTTTTATCACTTAGCTACTTACAGGAGTATGAAAACAAAGAATCAAAATCACTGTGTGTATTTGTAAGGGCCTTCTCTTACTGTGACAGTCTGAAGCCTTGTTCTTAGGCTAAGGCCTTTGGCTAAGCAGCACGGGCAGCCATAAGCTAGGAAGCGAAGGGTCACATCCTCACATCCCAAACCAGTCACACTGAAAAAGACGGTTACTCACCGTTGTAACTGTTGTTCTTTGAGATGTGTTGCTCATATCCATTCCAGTTAGGTGCGCGCGCGCCGCGTGCATGCTCGTCGGAAGATTTTTACACTAGCAACACTCGGTGGGTCAGCTGGGTGCCCCCTGGAGTGGCGCCACTATGGCACTGGATATATACCCCTGCCAACCCATCCGCTCCTCCTTCCTTCCTTCTTGCCGGCTACTCCGACAGTGGGGAAGGAGGGCGGGTGTGGAATGGATATGAGCAACACATCTCGAAGAACAACAGTTACAACGGTGAGTAACCGTCTTTTCTTCTTCGAGTGATTGCTCATATCCATTCCAGTTAGGTGATTCCCAAGCCTTACCTAGGCGGTGGGGTCGGAGTGAGACGTCGCAGAATGCAAAACTGCTGAGCCAAAGGCTGCATCGTCTCTGGATTGTTGAACCAATGCGTAGTGTGAGGCAAAGGTGTGAATCGATGACCAGGTAGCCGCCCTACGTATTTCCTGGATGGGGACATGAGCCAGGAAGGCGGCAGAAGAGGCCTGTGCCCACATAGAATGGGCAGTGAGATGGCTAGCAGGAACGTGAGCCAGTTTGTAGCACGTTCTGATGCAGGATGTTAGCCAAGATGAGATCCATTGGGAAGAGACCAGCATGCCCTACATACGGTCTGCCACCGCTACAAAGAGCTGGGGTGAACGCCGGAAGGGTTTTGTTCTCTCTATATAAAAGGCGAGAGCCCTATGGACATCCAAAGTATGTAGTTGTTGTTCCCGGCGCGATGAGTGCGGCTTCAGGAAAAAAAACTGGGAGGAAAATGTCTTGATTGACATGAAAAGCAGACACCACCTTAGGGAGGAAAGAGGGGTGTGGCCGCAGGTGTACCTTGTCCTTATGGAAGACCGTATAAGGGGGATCAGCTGTCAAGGCATGAAGCTCCGAGACTCGCCTCGCTGAGGTGATAGCGCAGGTGATAGCGACCTTTCTTCCAGGAAAGGTAGAGCAGGGAACAGGTGGCCATAGGCTCGAAGGGGGCCCCCATAAGCTTGGTCAACACCAGGTTTAGATCCCAGGTGGGGGCTGGGCGACGGACTTGGGGGTACAACTGTTCCAGTCCCTTAAGGAACCTGGAAACCATGGGTGAGAAAAAATTGAACAGTCACTTTCGCCTGGGTGGAAGGCGGAAATAGCTGCCAGATGAACCTTTATAGAAGAGACCGCCAGGCCCTGCTCTTTGAGGGACCAGAGGTAACCCAGGATAGTAGGGATAGAAACCTGCCCGGGGACCAAGTTACTCTGATCGCACCAGTGCGAGAAACGCTTCCACTTGGCGAGATAAGTCATCCTAGTGGAAGGCTTCCTACTTCCCAAGAGGACCTGTTGTACCGAAGCAGAGCAGCACAACTCCGATTGGTTCAACCACGCAGGAGCCATGCAGTGAGATGAAGGGACTGCAGGTCTGGGTGGTGAAGCCTGCCGAAGTCCTGTGTTATGAGGTCCGGCCACAGTGGCAGGGGAATCGGATCCGCCACTGAGAGGTCGAACAACAGGGTGTACCAGTGCTGCCTTGGCCATGCTGGAGCAATGAGGATCACGTTGTCTCTGTCCCTGCGGAGCTTGAGTAGGACTCTGTGAATGAGCAGAAACGGTGGGAAGGCATAGAGTAGGTGCCTCTTCCACGGGATCAGAAATGTGTCTGAGAGGGAGCCTGGGAAGCGCCCTTGGTAGGAGCAGAACACCTGGCATTTCCTGTTCTCTCGGGAGGCAAAGAGGTCTATGCGGGGAAAGCCCCACCTCCAGAAAACGGAATGGATGACGTCGGGACAGATTGACCACTCGTGAGACAGGAAGGACCTGCTGAGGCGATCTGAAAAGCAGACACCAAAATAGCGGGAATAGAACCCCTTGCCCCTCATGTCCTCTGGCACCTCCTCTATGGCTCCCAGATTTAGGAGCGCATGGACCTCTTGTAAGAGGAATTGCTCATGAGAGGGGACCAAGCAGGGAGGAAATGGGAGAGGCGGTTGAAGAAGGAGGAAGAACGATCTGGCAGGGAAACTGGTGGGCCGTCCTTGGACGTCCCATCAAAAGTTTTGTTTTAGCCCCGTAGGTGGTTTAGGGGGCGCTTGACTTTGGTTTCCCTGAGGGCCAGACTGTCTCCACCGATTCCCCCTGCCGTGCCGTCTGGATGTATCCTGACGCGGCCTAGGCTGGTTATAAGGGCGGTATGGTTGGGGCGTGAAGGACCTATGTTGGGTCACCGGTGTGTGCATACCCAACGAGTGCATTATTGATTGTCCTTCAGGCTCTGCAACCTGGGGTCGGTTTTGTCCAAGAAAAGGCCCTGGCCCTCAAAAGGCAAATCCTGAATTGTCTGCTGCAATTCTGGGGGAAGGCCTGAAGCTTGTAGTCAGGAGATGTGTCTCATCGTTACCCCGGATGCGAGTGTTTTGGCTGCCGAGTCCGCTGCATCCAGAGAGGCCTGGAGGGAAGTTCTTGCCACTTTTTTACCCTCCTCTAGTAGGGCCGTATACTCTGCGCGGGATTCCTGGGGAAGGAGTTGTGCAAACTTCCCCACAGACACCCACGTATTAAAATTATAACGACTTAGGAGGGCCTGCTGGTTTGCCACCCTAAGTTGGAGGCCTCCAGCCGAGTAGACCTTACAGTCGAGGAGGTCCATGTGCCTAGCCTCCTTCGCCTTAGGAGCCGGTGCTTGCTGGCCATGATGCTCCCTGTGACGTTATTGATATAAATGGGAATCATATAGAACATGGGTTGCAACCAAGGTCCGGTGGTGGCACCAAATCCTAAGTAAAGGGGGTCATATAAGGTGTCTAAGACCAGGTTCTGGGTTGCTGGTTATGATTATGCTGTCTGTATGTCTGTGTATCATTTTGTAGTTTAAGTATAAGTATTGGCTCTATACTGTCTATATTTTGTATTATGCTCTGCCTCTGGGAAGTGTCCCAGACAAAGCTGATGTTAGCCCGGCATAGCTGGCTTGATGGCCCATTAAAGGGCCATCAGCTACACAATTGACCCATGGAGAGAAGGCAGACACGCCTTGTGACTCAGCAAAGTATGCAGGGACTGGCCCATGTGACTCCAGACTCCATATTTTTGCTGTAAGTTTCCACCGTGAGGACAAAGGGATTCTTACACCTGGAAAAGTCTATATAAGGCTGATGCATCATCTCCATCTTGTCTTCAATCCTGCTTCTGACCTCTGGAAGGACTTTGCTACAAACTGAAGCTCTGCACGAAGGACTGTTGACCCATCCCAGCGGGGGATGTTCCAGAGACTTATAATCTGAACCTGCAGTTTACTCCAGCACTGCTGCAAGCCTGAACTAAGAACTTTGCCATTACTGTATGTAATTGATTCCATTTAACCAATTCTACCTCTCATCTCTACCTTTTTCCCTTTGTAAATAATCCTTTAGATTTTAGATTCTAAAGGATTGGCAACAGCGTGATTTGTGGGTAAGATCTGATGTGTATATTGACCTGGGTCTGGGGCTTGGTCCTTTGGGATCGAGGGAACCTTTTTCTTTTATTGGGGTGTTGGTTTTCATAACCATTCATCCCCAGGACGAGTGCACTGGTGGTGATCCTGGGAGACTGGAGTGTCTAAGGAAATTGCTTGTGTGACTTGTGGTTAGCCAGTGGGGTGAGACCAAAGTCCTTTTTGTCTGGCTGGTTTGGTTGGCCTTAGAGGTGGAAAAACCCCAGCCTAGGGCTGTGACTGCCCTGTTTGAGCAATTGGTCCTGATTTGGCACTCTCAGTTGGGTCCCGCCAGAATCGCTCCGTCACACTCCCGTTCGTTCACGGATTGGACAACCAGGGAGCAGGGAGGCGGGTGGGTGTAGAGATATTCGTACCCCTTGGAGGGGACCATATATTTTCTCTCTACTCCCCTAGCTGTAGGTGTAATAGAAGCTGGGGATTGCCAAATTGTGTCTGCATTGGCTTGAATAGTGCGGATGAACGGGAGAGCCACTCGAAGGGGCGCATCCGCAGATAATATGTCTACGACAGGGTCCTCTATTTCAGCAACCTCCTCCACTGGCAAATTAATGTTTTGTGCTACTCTCCGCAAGAGGTCTTGATGGGTCCTGAGATCAATAGGCGGAGGACCAGAGGAGGATGTTCCTGCCACTGCCTCATCAGGAAAGGAGGGGGAGGAGAGGCCCGGTACCAACGGGTCCTGAGGTGGGTCATGGACCGGCGGAGCACCATCTGCATCAGGTGGAATCTCCGGGTCTGCAGATTGAAGTGGATCTTCGTCCGTGCCTGCGGGAGGAGGATGGCTTACAGTCGCTTCAGGAACCCTGTGCTCTGAGGGGCCGGAGCGTTGAGCCACAAGTGGGGCACCTTGGGCCTCGTGATATGCCCACGGAGTCCAAAAGGCCCATCGATGAGGACCTTGCTCCTGGCTTTGTGCCTCTGGATGGTGGCACGGAATATCAGATGCCCAGTCCTGGTGGTAAGAAGCACTCCCAGCCTGGGACGACATTGACATGTGTCTCGAAGGCCACGGCGGGGCCGAGAGACCCTGGTAGGTACTGCTGTTCCTGACGTTCAGTCCCGGGGCAGTACCGGTGAGCGGTACCGGTCTTGTCGGTGCCACGAACGAGACCGGGACCTTCTACCGTGCCGGTGCCGGGAGGTCGACCAGGATCTTGAGTCCCTGTGCCGGGAGTGACTGCGGGACGCACGGTACTGAGATCGGTACCGAGAGCCGGATCAGTATCAGGAGTATCTGTCCGGTGACAGAGATCTTGAAAGTCTCCGCGAGTACGACCGGTACTGCGATGGAGAGCGGTGCCGGAACTCCGAGCAGTGCCGGAATTGGGAACGGCAGGAGCAGGAATGTCTCCGAGACCGCGACCTGGAAAGATGTCTCTCCGGTGGACCGACGGAAGGAGGCCTTATCAGGGCCAGCTTGCCGATGGATTGGATAACCTGCACCGGTGGTGCCGGGGGTTGAGGCTGCATCGACTCCGTCAGCGCGATGAGTTCTCTTGCCGTTGAGAAGGTCTCCGGCGTACAAGGGAGAGTGAGCTCGACCACAGCATGAGCTGGGGAGCTATGTGGCACCAGACTCAATGCAGTACCGGAATTGATGGTGCCGTGCTACGAGGAGCTGCCAACTGCGTTGCCGGTGTTGGCGGTGCCGCAGCAGTTACCGGGATCCGACGGATGGACTTTGATGTGTGCTCCTTCTGCAAGGATGGGGTCGGAGCAGTACGTCATTTCCCAGTCGGGGAAAGGGAGCAGTGCCGGGGAGCCGGTGCTGGCAGATGCCAGTGCTGGGAGTCCTTTTTGGTACTGGAGCGATCCGGTGCCAAAGGTGCGCTCCTCATCGATGCAGGTTGGGTGGACGGTGCCGGCACCGCAGGACTAAGGGCCGATTCCATAAGGAGCTGCTTTAGTCAGAAGTCCCGCTCCTTCTTCGTTCTTGGCTTGAACGACTTGCAAATTCGGCACCTGTCTGTCAGGTGGGATTCTCCTAAGCATTTTAGGCAGCAGTCATGAGGATCCCCCACTGGCATCGGCTTCTGGCACACCGAGCAGGGATTAAATCCCGGTGCCTTGGGCATGAGCCCGCACCGGGTCGGAGGAAAGGGGGCTACTCCCCCAATCCCCCGCTTAACTATATACACTAACTATGAAAATACGTACTAAAATTAACTATAACTACAAGAACTTGAACTATATACACGATAAAGAGTAAATAACTACAAGAAGCTAGGGATGTGGAGGTCAGCAAAGCCACTCTCCACTGTTCCAATGACCGTCACGGGCGGTAAGAAGGAACTGAGGGGCGGATGGGTCAGGAGGGGTATATATCCGGTGCTATAGCGGTGCTGACCCACCGAGTGTTGCTAGGGTAAAAATCTTCTGACAAGCGTGCACGCGGCGCGCGCACACTTACTGGAATGGATATGAGCAAGCACTCAAAGAAGATCTATATTTACCCTGAGGATATGACCCCTGCTAGGGGCAATAATGAACTGAGAGACCTCCCAAGGGCTTTGTTAGGCATCCCAGATGTTTCCTTCAGGCACTTACAGATTCTGGGTGGTTTAATGTTTCCTCACCTGTGCAGGGAGATCTCAGGATCTCTCTTTCCTCTGAACCTTGGAGGTCTGGGACGCATGGCTCTTCCCCTTGTTCCAGCTGGGAGATCACATCACGCTGGAAAACTAGAAACCCTGCTCAGATGAAAGAAAACAAAGGAGTTCAGTTGATTTCATAAGACTTGGGCATAAAAAAACATTCTATTACTTTAACTTCAGTGCTTAGTGTGACCTGGTGGGCCAGGGGCAGTTCTCACTGAAAATGCCAAAGTTAGGGCAGGCTGAAAAAGGGAGAGCAGATGCTCCCAAAAATGGTGGTTAACACTGAAGTTAAACTCACCGACCAGTCACAAACACGGGTTATCGAGAAGCTGAAAAAAGAAATCACGCAGCCCCCTTTATTGCATCCAAGTTCTCTGGCTCCTAATCAGCAGCTAGGTCCAGTACAGTGAGAGGTTATTTAAAAACTCTGCTCACATAAACAAAGTGTTCTTCTGACCCCAAAGGGTCAGCCACATCACCAGGTCACTATAGGTTTGGATATTACCCAAAATTCCATCCTTCCAGACAATCCTTTAGCATCTAAACTAAGGGCTTGGCTACACTTGCAAGTTGCAGCGCTGGTAGAGGCTTTCCAGCGCTGCAATTAGTAACCGTCCACACCTGCAAGGCACATCCAGTGCTGCAACTCCCTGGCTGCAGCGCTGGCTGTACACCTGGCCAGGTTGGGGTGTAGCGATTGCAGCGCTGGTGATCCAGCGCTGCTCATCAAGTGTGGACACACACCAGCGCTTTTATTGGCCTCCAGGGAATAAGGAGATATCCCAGAATGCTTTTAACTAAATTACTTTCTTTGTTTTGTTATGCAGCCTCTCTTTGTTTTGTTGTGAACTCCGAACGGAGCTCCGTTGAACTGCTTATCTAAAAAACAAACACTGATCACAGCAAACAGGAGCTATCTGTACCTGGCTGTGAACGATCAAATGAGAGGCAAGCAGTTTGCTTGACAGAGAAACAGCGTTGGATGCAGGCTGTTTGCAATTAAGACTAAGGGTTCGCAAACATTTTGTGATTTTTCAATCCAGGGAAGCTAACACACAGTGTTGGCTCCAAAAATCCACTCTCTCTATCTTCCCCGCTCCCTGTCACAGTACACCACAGGGAGTGAGTGTAACAGCGGGGAGTCCGTGTTGGAGGCAGGCTGTTTGCAATTAAGAGTTAAGACTAAGGGCTCGTGAACATTTTGTGATTTTTAAATCCAGGGAAGCTAACACACAGTGTTGGTTCCAAAAATCCACTCTCGCTATCTTCCCCGCTCCCTGTCACAGTACACCGCCCTCCACCCCCCTCTTTTGAAAAGCACGTTGTTGCCACTTGAATGCTGGGATAGCTGCCCATAATGCAGCACTCCCAACAGCGCTGTAAATGCTGCAAATGTGGCCACACACCAGCGCTGGTAGCTGTGAGTGTGGCCACACACCAGCGCTGGCCCTGCACAGCTGCACGACCAGCGCTGTAACTCCCAGCGCTGCAACTTTCAAGTGTAGCCAAGCCCTAAAGGTTTAAAGGAAAGAAAGACAGAAAGAAGTTAAATGGGAAAGCAGTCAGATAAATTACAAAATGGATATATCAGGTTCTTAGCAGTATTGGTGAGTTGCTGGCTTGAAAGTCCGTCTGGAACACATCCACAGATTGGATGGGTCATTCAGTCCTTTGTTCCAGGGTTCAGTTTGTAGAGAAGGTGCTCCAGAGGTAGGAAGGGGGATTGAAGACAAAATGGAGATTATGCAGCTGCCCTTTACATTCCTTTTGCCGTGTGGCTTGTACTTCCTGTGTCCCAAACACAAGCTTCACAGCACGTGGCATGGAAAAGCCTTGGAGTTCTCATTACACAGGCATACCCCGGCATGTCTTGCTGACTCAATAGGTGTATCCCCTTGGTCCTTTCCATGGGCTCATTGTACGGCTGATGACCCTCAATGGGCCATCAAACAGGCTAGGCAGTGTTGATGCTAATATGTCTGGGGGTGTCACCCAGAAACACTGCACAAGTCTGGAAATACAGATATACCCTACATATCTATAACTCACAATACAAAGGTGATACAAACATAGAAACAAAATTATCATACGTGGAAAATCATAACATTTTCACTGACACCTGGCATGGCATATCTAGCACGATTCATTGCAATTTTATCAGATTATAATATTATTTTATTATTAATACCAAAGTGTCTCACAATTCCATCCAGTGTCACACTTGGTAAACCAGTGAATTTCCAGGACTAGTTCCCCAGGTCCTTGAAGATGCCGAACACTGTGCTTATGAGGGATTGAAATACCCACATATCTGCTGGGAACACACACTCAGACACTGTGTCAGTCTACACCCCTGTGTTCACTCTTCTAGAAAATTATGATCAATTTTGTACACAGTATGGCTTGTGAGGTATCATTTGAAAACGCATAACCTACTGAATATTATCCTCCTGTTAAAATGTGTAGTAACACTGTATGTAAAGTTATGAGATTTTACTGTATGATATTACTGAAAAAGTTACAATTCTGGGAAACACCCACAGAGCAGTTCCTCAGAGACAGCAAGGCAAACAGCTGGTCAAAGAGCCATTCTCCTGCAGGGGGAAGGTGTGAAGAAGACATTTACATTCCATCACAGGGACCTCTTGAAGCTGTTGTGGAAAACGACCACACGATTGATTTTGAATCAGCTCAGCCTGAGGCTCTTTTCTTGGTTAAAAGTGCACAGGGGGCAACAGCTATTGGAATACTGTCCCCCTGAGCTAAAAATCACACAAGCCTTTTAAAGCTTAAAACCCCAAACAATGACACATACGTTGCACGTTAGTTTCCTTATTTGGAATATATTGCAAAATATGATGCAGGTCAAAAGCAAGCTGAACAATCAGTTTCCCATATTCGGCCTTTCCTGTTATCATTATCACACCTGGTGATATGGGAGCAAGACTCTGCATGTCTCAAGAAATGTCACTACCAACCTAGGCCATTTTCACATGCTGGGGTGCAATCCAGAGCAGTGAGGAGTTGTGTCATCTGTAATCCTGGGTGAGATTCAGTGTTCTGCTGCTGGAGATCCCCTGTATGGATACTCCCAGCCAGCATTCAAGGACGCACCGAGAGGTTCAGAGACAGAGAGAGTGTCCTGGGGAAGCTGGGAACAGGAAGCATGGGCCGGTGGGGTTCAGTGGAGAAAGGGAACAGGAAGGGCAGGGATATCACTGAATGCAGGATCTCAGCAGTGCTAGATATCAGGATAGCACATAGTGCAGCCCATTGGAAAACATAATCCCAACTATACATACAGAATGATGGGGTCTAAATTAGCTGTTTCCACTCAAGAGATGGATCTTGGAGTCACTGTGGATAGTTCTCTGAAAACATCCACTCAATGTGCAGCAGCAGTGAAAAAAAGCGAACAATGTTGGAAATAATTAAGAAAGGGATAGATACGACAGAATATATCATATATCATATTTGTAAAAACAGCAAATGAATCAATGATACACCCACCTCTTGAATACTGCATGCAGATGTTGTCGCCCCATCTCAAAAAAAGATATATTGGAATTGGAAAAGGTTGAGAAAAGGGCAACAAAAATGATTAGGGGTATGGAACAGTTATGCCAGACCTAACCCCCAGTTTCACTTGAGCAAACAGGAGCTATTTGACACTGTGCGATACGGCTCCTGTGCTCTGTTCCCGAAGTGTTCTGCAGCAGGGGAGGGTCTGTGGCAGTGTGTGTGTGTGTCACTGGCATATTGGGGTGATGCTGAAACAGGACAGAGTAGAGGTGGCATTGTGGGGCTGGCGTGAGCTTTATCTCTTCATTTCCCCTTCCAAGAACCGAGGGGACAGGAACCCTTACCCAGTGAGGTCACAGTCTCATAGTTCTGCTGCATGACATCCCAGTAGAGGGCTCTCTGAGTGGGGTCCAGCAGAGCCCACTCTTCCCTGGTGAAATGCACAGCCACCTCCTCGAAGGTCACTGGCCCCTGAAAGAGCAAGAGTCCAACACTCAGAATCTCTTTCCCCACTCACAGCCCCACTATTTGTGCCAGAGAGGAGCCAATCAAATGGAAGCTCTGGGTGGATCGCAGTCAACAAAGTCCCACCCCCACCCCGCTCAGCGTATCCAGCAAATACCAGGGTGAGGGGACGAAGAGAAAGCCCCTTGTCTCTCCCAGCAGATCCATCACACCCCTACTGGCCACCAACTGATACAGGAGATGGAGCCCCTAGCAGGGTCCAGGGAGAGCTCCCTGGTAGGAAGCCCAATAACCTCCTCATTGTGAGGAGCGGGATATGAAGGGAGAGGCAGCTCCAATAAGCCTGACTCATGGATGCCCCTTTCATAGCTCACAGCAGCCGCTGGTTAGTGAGCTCAGGCTCCAGCACTGGGAGTCTGGTCAGTTTGACTAGCTCCATGTAGGTGGGCTATTTTCTTTCTTCACAAATTAGGGCATTTCCGCCTCCCAACCTCCTGGGTCTGTTCCTAGAATCTAGGCCACTTATTAAATAACTCCCAGCGGGTTTGCCACACCCTGGCCTCCTCCTTTCCCCACGCTGTGAATTTCCTGCCCCGCTCCAACCTCCAGACCAGACTGTGCAAACCTTCCCATCTCCGGTGTATTTGCTGTCCCTCTCCTCCAGCAGGAACCCACCAGCAACCCCCCGATAATCTCTACCTGAGTTGGCTCCACTGCAGCCATTTCTCTTCCCTGTCCCACGTCAGGCTGGGATGACCTGGAGCAAGACATGGACGTCATTCTGCAGCCTGTCTGGGGGAGAAGAGCAGTTGTGGGCATTTCAGAACCGGTTTTAGTTAATTTCACATCAGAATTCCCCCAGGCCCTTTCCCTGCAGACAGACACCCTAGATCCTGCCATGCTGAAAATTCTCAATCTGTTTATTACAATGTAGACCTGGCCCCTCCTGCCAGGCTAAGCCCAGACAAATTTTTAACCTCCCTTCTCCCTCCCCTCACCCCCTAACAAAGTCTCTGAACACAAGGATAGAAAAGAGCAGAACCAAAGGAGTCACTGTGGGGGATTCCCTCGGACACTGACCCCACGGCAGCTACACCCAAGCAGGGGGAATATGGAGTCAGGAATTGGCTTTTCCTCTGTCTGATCCTTGTTTTGTTCACTGGAAAGTGGTTCTGCCCAGGGATGCAGCAATACATGTGTCATTTCTCCCACTGCCCCTTTCAGTCTCTCCTTCCCCTGTCCTCTCTCCCTGCCCCTCTGGCAGGGACAGTCCCATTCCTGGGGGCTTTGCTCTCCCAGGGCTGGATTTTCTCCTGGCAATTGCTACTGGGAGGAGAAATGAGGAGGGGCTGTTTGTGCAGAGTCACTTTCTTGCCAGACCCCAGCACTTTCCCTGAGGTCTGTCAGTTACCTGGAGACTCTGGCTCAGAATTTAGTATTAACAGGGCCCAGGGCTGCCCTAGGGGGCTAGGACCAACTGGAGAAAGTCATCCCCTGGGCCAGGCAGAGAAGCAGCTTTAATTCAGGTCACTTCCCAGCACAGAACCCCGCTGGGGGAGCAGCAGCTGCTAAGCCTGGTCTCCCAGATCACAATGGAGGCTGCAGCATCTGACCCAGGAAGCTGAACCCCAGTATCCTGAGCAGAGAGGGACAGAGCGTCTGAGCAGCTTCCCTCCTTTAGCTCTCTGGGGAGAGCAGCTAACGAGAGCCCCTCCTCACAGGAAGAATTGCTGATCTCATTTCCCCCACTGTCCATCTGGAGTCACTCCTTGTCTTTCCATACAGTGACTCTGGATTAACAATTGTCTCAGTGAAACCAGAGTTCAAAAAGAATGAGTCCAGAATGCTGTGTAAGAGACCATTGTGTGGCAGTGCTGACCCCCTTCCCACCTCCCTCACCCCCCAGATCCAGGACAAGGACTGAACAATCTAGGAGATTGGAACTGGAAGTTCCTGCAGTTTTCAAGAAGGGAGAAGAGCAAAAATCTGTGATTTCACCTCACAGTGTTTGATAAGTGGCTAGAAAGTTATCACAGTGACTGGGCCTGGCTGGGGAATGTCGGGCAGTGCTTGGAGCCAGGATTCTGGCATAAGCTAATCAGGGAGAAGAAGCGAGGAGCAGCCCCCAGAACCCCAGCCAGCCCCCACCCAGATATTCCCTGGGACCCAGCCCCCAGAGTCCGTAGCCAGGGACCTCAGATACCCCTCAGAGCCCCACTGGCCAGAGAACCCCCACCAGACCGTCACTGCCAGGTTGGGAATCCCAAAGGGTTCCCCCCACCAAGAGACCCCAACAGCCAGAGACCCCCCAAAAGGGACCCCCACTAGGAACTCAGTCCCTCACTGCCTGCCTAGGATCCCCCCCTGCCCTCCAGCAGGATCTGCCCTGCCCTTTGCCTGGCACCCCCTCCTCCCCCCTGCGGGATCCCCTGGTGCTTTACAGGGGCACCCCCTGGCCTAGCGCCGGGGATTCTCCCACACACACTCTGTGCACTGGGCAGGGCAGCGATCCCAGGAGTCTGCGGGGGAAGCCCAGACAGAGCCCCTGGCACAGCACCAGGCTCCCTCTAACCCCCTGTCCCGCCTCCCCAAGAGACGCCCACCCCAGCTGTTCTGCAGCCAACAGGCCCCCAGCGATACCCACCTCCAGGACCCACAGCCTCAGGGCTGGGCACATCACACCCACCCCCTGAAGCCCCAAATCTCCAGAACCCACCAACCTCACTAGGGTACCCCCTGCCCAGCCACCCAGAGGCCTCCAGCCACCACAATCCCCCTTCAGCTGCTATCTCCCCCCACAGCCCCACCCCCACCCCGCAACACTGTTACCTCACAGTGCCTGAGAAGTGGATAGAAAGTGACCACCGCCCCCTGCTGGCCAGTCACACAGGCAGAGGGAGCCCTGGGGGATGTCTCTTGAACTGGACTATGGAAGGCCTGGAGGGACAAAATAGATAAGAAATGTCCATCGCCTGTCACTAGCAAATAATGGCCACCCTGGATCCACCCCAGAGATGGCTGTATCTTAGCACTGCGGAAAGCAACCCCTCACCAAGGCCATTTGCCATGGGGTTTGGGATACTTCTCAACTCACACTGCACTCAGAGTGACCTCCTCATCCCGTGCCAGCTGGAGAAAAGGGTCCAGCCAACTCTTCTGTAACTGGTTGGGAACCACTGACCCCCCAAACAGGGGAAGGCCTCAGGCTTTGATGGGTATTAAATATCTGGCTGGTCTCTTTCTTTGGCAAACATTTTAACAGAGGTAAAGGAGGGACCAAATGATTCACAAAGGAGTCGGGAAAGATGATCGCTGGGCAATTTCACCCCCTGCGACCTCCAGGATGGAGAAGAACTCAGGGCAACAGGTTCCCTCGAAGGAAGAAGTTGCTGGGATTTAGAAACACGGGGAACAGCCCCAAACCCGATAGGATTTTTAACTGACATTTGATAATGACACAGAAAGAGGCAAAACCTGAGCTTTGAGAGCAACGTTCAGAAATGAAAGAGAAAGGGTGGAAATCTGAGAGATTTTGGATCCATTTTGCAAATTATAGAGACAAGTGGAAAATCAGAGGGATTTTATATCAGTTGTCGATAGGAGGTAAAATCTGAGTGTTTCACATCAATATTTGATAAATGAATAAAGAGGAAATGGGCAACATTTGCAAACATTTTATATCCAGGTTCAAGAATCTGAGAAAAGGTGTAAATCTGAGATTTTCTTGGTATTTTATAATTAGGGAGACAGGGGGAAATCTCAGGGCATATTAAATTAGAAACAGAAAACTAGAGAGCAGTGGGGCAAATGTTTAGGGTATTTTATATGAATCTTTGAGATTTGCACAGAAAATGTGTCACAAACTGTGTATTTGATAACATGAGAGAAAAACACCAAGATCTGAGGGGATTTTATATTGCTGTTAACGAACTACTGAAAAAGGGGGACTGTTGGACTGGATTTTATATGACTGTCCAATACATAAACACAAAGTAATGGTTCCCCCACCCCCACCATTCCCATGGGCAGAAGGGAGCCCTTTGAGAAGCTGATTAAAAGGGAGGGGGAGGGGGAGCTGAAAGGTCCCTGGATAAAGGAAGGGGGCAGCAGTGGGGGATGGGCGGGTGACTGGCAACTGATGGTTGGGGGCAACTGTGTTGGTAGTTAGGGGGCAACAACTGGGATTGGGAAACGGGGTCTGGGCAGTCCCCACAGGGGACACGTGCGCCTCCCTTCCAGTGATGAGCTGCTAAAATCTTAACAACCGGTTCCCTATAAAAAGTTCTGATTTAAGAGATGTGCCACAGTATGGATTTTTTGTACCAATAGGGTTACCATACGTCCGTATTTTCCCGGGAGGAATTTTTAAAATTTACCACCCAGACAGCGATGTAAGAACCTAAAAGCCTGACATCTCTGGGAAAATACAGATGTATGTTAATCCGACCTACAGTTCTTTTTTATAAAGATGGGCCTGAATTAGAACTGAGCTCCATTTCCCATGTGTGGGTCCCCGCCACTCCCTGGGGTGTGCTAGGGTGACCAGGTGTCCCGATTTTATTGGGACAGTCTCAATTTTGGGGTCTTTTTCTTATATAGGATCCTATTAACCTCCACCCCATCCCGATTTTTCACACTCGCTGTCTGGTCACCCTAGGGTGTGCACATGTGTGGGTCCCAGCTGCTCCCTGCCCCCCTCATTGAAGCAGGTGTGCAGGGTCAGTGCCCTGGGAACTGCAGGGCACCAGGGGCCATGGGGCTGGCTGCAGACAGGGGCGTGGGGCAGGGCTAGCTGGAGGCAGGGAGTGTGACACAGGCTGGCTGCAACAGGAGCTGGCTGTGGGCAGGTGGTGCAGACAGGCTGTGGCGGGGGTAGAGGCTGTGGCAGGGGTCGGGGGGGTGGCAGGGGGCAGGGACTGTGGTAGGAGGCAAGGGGGGTGGCAGGGGCTGTGGCAGGACGGATGGCAGGGGCTGGCTCTGGCCAGGGGGTGCAGACAGGGGCTGGCTGGGGGCAGGGGGTGCAGACAGGGGTGCAGACAGGGGCTGGTTGGGGGCTGGGGGCAGGGGGTGCAGACAGGGGCTGGGGGCAGAGGGTGCAATGGGGGGTGGCAGGGCAGGGGGTGCAGACAGGGGCTGGGGGTGCAATGGGGGGTGGCAGGGCAGGGGGTGCAATGGGGGGCAGGGCAGGGGATGCAGACAGGGGCTGGGGGAGGGGTTGCAGGGGCTGGCTGCGGCGGGGGGTGCAGGCAGGGGGCTCTGGGCGGGGGAGGGGTGCAGACACTCACACGGGGGGGGGGCTGGGAGCAGCAGGAGGCAGCCGGGCACCCACCAGGCAGCAGCAGGAGCCCCAGGGCCAGAGCTCCAAAGAGCAGAAGCAGCAGCAGGGCCAGGAGGCAGCTCACGTGGCTCCCGCAGCGCAACGCCACCCCCCGGTGGCCGGGAGGAGGAATTGCACCTTCCCAGCCAGAGCCCATCCAAGCGACTCGGCTCCAGCTCCCCCTGCCCCCTTCCCTGCCCTGGCAGAGACCCGGCATCTCCTAGAAGATCAGGGTTGGAAGGGACCTCAGGAGGTGTCTAGTCCAACCCCCTGCTCAAAGCAGGGCCAATCCCCAACTAAATCCCCAAATGGCCCCCGCAAGGAGTCAGCTCCCAACCCTGGGTTTAGCAGGCCAGTGCTCCAACCACTGAGCCATCCCACCCCCACTCCAGGGGCAGCCATGTTGTGGGGAATGACTCAGGGCGACAATTTCCCACCTGCACAAGGACAAATCGCTGCAGATAAAACGGGTGGGAAAATGCCCCTCACTAGAGAAGATTTTAAACTGACGTTTGAGACTCATGGGGAGAACGGGGGAAATCGGGGGGGACGGGAGAGCTGATCATTGGAGGGGAAAGGGGGGGAATCGCCCCAGATTTTATAGCCCCGTGTGAGATACTGAGAGAGAAAAGGGGCAGAACTAGGGAGAATTTGTATCGGGGGCGAGAGGCAAGTGGCACAAACAGGGACAGGATCCAATTAACCCCCCTCCCCCCTTCCCCCTTCCCCAGCCCACCCGCCACTCCCCCCCCCCGGGAATTTCCTGGCTGCCCAGATGTTAGCCAAAAGGGCTCATTTCCCCCCGGAGCTTACCTAATTACACCAAGGAGGCACAGAAGACCAGGAAGACAAGTACCATTCCCTTTATTGATCGGTCAGCTGAGCGGGTGTTCCTCTCGGCTAGTGCCAGAGAAAGAGACACACCTGACATGGCCAAGCGGCCTACCTTTATAGCCGGTAACAAACAACTTAGCCTACGTTTGTCTACGTCATTTGGTTGACCTGTAGACCCTGTACATGTATCTGTTAGGGGATAATTGGGTACGCAGGATACATATATCATTTTGTGGGGGCTACAAGATACATACAGCTGTTGAGGATACATTTGACATTCTGAAGGGGAAACAAGATACACCCGTCGACCCTTTGTGCTATATACTTTGGAAACATTCATGGGAACACAGCTGCATATACTGGGGAGCCAACATATACTTGGGGAGCCAAATAAAACTGATAAGCAAAATAGCTGACATAGGTAAATACACGGCCTTCAGTCTAATGAGTTCTGTAAGCTTTCCAACACGGTTTGGGCAAGCATAGCATAACTTTGGTTCACTCAGGCCTAATACAAAAAGGCTTCATTAGCACTATGATTTTCCAACACAGAGACAGTTCAACCCCCCCCCCGTGTGAAATGGGTGAAATGACGTTTTTCCCTATCCCTGCCGTGTTCCTGCTCTTTGTTATAGTTCAATATATTTTAAGTGCGGAATGTTGTACTCAAAGTACTATACAGGATCTTTTCAGGGGGATTAAGGCAAAACGCCACATTTATTAGTAATACAGGTATCAATTAATACTCTGATATGCATATGAGATATATATCACAGTCATGCATTCACAAACACACGCCGTCTTGCTGTTGTTACCAACTAGTTGCTCCCCTTAACTGCACTGGCCAGGTGAGTTAGATGGGGGAGGGATGGAGCCGGGCTTCTGCCGATCCGGATCGATGCTCCGATGGTGACAAGACGAGACCCGGGGTCCTTCTGCAAGACACCTCACATTTATAGCAGCTTCCCCCTTATGCAAATCTAGACCAGATTCAAAATCTGGGTCTGTGTCCATTGGTCTGTGTCCGTTGGTCTTTGTGCTGCTTTTCTCTGGGTGTTGTCCCAATGCTGCTCAAAGAGGGTGTTTTCTAAAGAAGGTGCTTGCTTCTAATCCCTGAGGCTGTCAATATGTCTGCTCTTCTTTATTGGGCCCACTTGACAAGTTGTATTGTCCTTTGCTCTGGCTCCCATTCCCTCTCCAACTGTTATAGCTGTCTGGAGGTGGGTGTCTTCCAAGCCTCACTCATTCAGTCAATAGGGCAATTGATTACAGAGTGGGGGGAAGATCTTATTCTACTTTTAGCAAAAAGGCACATGTTTTTTACTTTAACTATACTATCCTTAGGGGCTATAATATTTGATACAAAGTTTTCTACCAATTTTCTATATAGGGATCTAATACAAAGTTGTACGAAAATAGAGAGGCACAATGCCAAGTCATATGAAATACAAAATAACATCATGCAAGATGCAATGTCATAAAGATACTTAATATAGAAAGACACTTAATACAAAATAACACAATGCAAGGTCATAAAGATTTATAGAGATAGTTAATACAGAGATTTCTCTACATGGACAATTAGGATTACTAATAGAATAATGATGGGATGGAAAATTATATTTAGGACTTGCATGGTGTCAAGTATCAGAGGGGTAGCCGTGTTAGTCTAGTTCTGTAGAAGCAGCAAAGAATCCTGTGGCACCTTATAGACTAACAGAAGTTTTGCAGCATGAGCTTTCGTGGGTGAATACCCACTTCTTCGGATGCAAGCAGTGGACTGCTTGCATCCGAAGAAGTGGGTATTCACCCACGAAAGCTCATGCTGCAAAACTTCTGTTAGTCTATAAGGTGCCACAGGATTCTTTGCTGCTATTTAGGACTGCTGACCAGGTGGGTGACCAACCTTTAAACACATCGTACCAGTGGTGGATACTGAATTGTTTTGCCTTTTTAGCCACCCTGAGTATTTCTCCTCCCTCATGAAGGATAGCCAAACTTCTGGTTTGGATTTTTTTCTCAAGTGGATTTTGTTAGTTCACTAATTTGTTTGTTATGCTAGGGCACAGGTGATCTGTTGTAAACAAACCAAACAATGATAACTAGGTGACTATAACTAAAACCATTACAATTGACTAAACACCAGATATAACCTAAACACAAATCCAAACAATTATAGTTATAATAATTGGGAATACAATAAAACTATAACCATTACAATAATTGGGTACATTGACACATAAGATGAGGCCCAAGTTTGATGCTGCAATAGCCATCAAACAATAAAAGTTAAGGAGGTCCTGACCTCAGTAAGACTTAAGAGGTTTTTGGGGACCTGAAAGATGGGGCCCTACAATTATGGGCCAAGGCTTTACAGGTTATGGGGGCCCAAGAACTTCCCTTTAGGACTTGGGGAAGTAGAACCAGAGTGCATAGAGGAAAGTGTGGAATTAACAATACAAATGTATTAATAACAAAAATTAATAACAAAATGACTACTAGAGAACCTAACAAAAAATAAACCTGGTGCACTGGGGACCAAAGTCTTTTGGACACAACTGGTGATTGATAAGTTGGATGGACATGGGGGAAGTAGAGAGAGGAAAAGACATTTGCTCTGTCTAGTATAGTATATATATATATATATATATTTTTTTTTTCTGGACCCAATGCTAGTACAAGACACCACTAGAGACAGACACAGAACATGCAACAGAGAACATGCAACACAGAAAACTGAACACAGACTTTGTTGCAACACTATAACCATGGTATTTTATAACTTTTCAGCTGGTACCAGCTCTTCTGATGTTCTGGTTTTAGAGCCTGAAAGATAGAAGCTTAGAAATAAATTAGTACAGTGCTTCCACATGGTAGACCCTGCTTAGTCTCTGCCACTGTGTGTATGGTACTTGGGGCTGCACAAATGCTAATTAAGTGGTGCAAAAAAAAAATCATTTTAAAATTCCCAGCCACTTTGCCATGGCATTCTGGCCCTGGGAGGAGGAATCTACCCAAATATTCCCCTTCCTTCTCTCCAGAGGGGTCCCAAAAATCTGCCCCTTCTGGGGTCTTAAATGTTTTGGGTTTTCTGATGTTACTGCTGCTGTAAGATGTGAGAGTGCTGTTTTAACTCTCTGTACCCAACCTTAAGGGCACTTAACTGGGTTTGGGTACTACATACATTTTTATTTCTCTGCTTTTGCAGCAGAGGCTTGTAAATCTTGATGCAGTTTTTTGTTTTTACATTTTCCCAACAGTTGTGAACAACCAACCACAACAACAAAAAAACCTGATAAATATTAAGCACTATAACCCCTAATTCCTGAAAGAGCAGCTTACAATGGTTGTTTCACATATTTTCTTCCCATGTTTCCCAGGGGTCCCAAGCCTCTTTTTCCCAATGTGCCATTACTTTCCAATTTTCTACCCCTTTTTCCAGTTGGGATAGTTTTTCTTTTAGAGATATTTTCTCCTCTTTACAGGCTGCTAGGTGGAGGTAGCTGTCATTACAAGCCTCCCACAGCAGCCAGATCCCTGCAGCATCTCTGTCTGCTGCATTTGGGGGTTTACATATGAGGATATATTGGGCCAATCTATCCTCTAGGTCTGAAATCGTATGGACATCAGCTAACACTTGATCAGACCAAGGGCTGTGTCCAAATGTTTGCAAAATTTGTTCAAAGGGGGTAACATCTTTTACAAACGCCAATTTTTCAGTCCCCTCTCTGGGAGCCTTCTTAAAAGACTGCTTACCTTTAAACATTTTCTAGTATGCCCAACCTCCTATTGGGATTACAACAGTGATGCTTATCCTCTTCGCCTGGAGCAAGAAATTTAATTCTTCTCCCTTCTTTTCTACTGCCGGCACTCTACGACCGGGGGAGCGAGAAAGCTACTTCTCCTCCTCTCTATACCCTGCCTCCTACCACCGGGGGTGTGCACACCTTAATGATCAATCCAGGGCCGCCCAGAGGATTCCGGGGGCCCGGGGTCTTCGGCGGCGGGGGGCCCTTCCATTCCGGGACCCGCCACCAAAGTGCCCCGAAGACCCGCGGCGGGACCCCCCGCCGCCTAATTACCGCCGAAGCGGGACCCACCGCCGAAGCGCAGCCCAGTCTTCGGCAGTAATTCGGTGGCGGGGGGGGGTGTCCCCGCCGCGGGCCTTCGGGGCACTTCGGCGGCAGGTCCCGGAACAGAAGGGGCCCCCCGCCACCGAAGACCGGGCTGCGCTTCGGCGGCGGCAGGTCCCGCTTCCCCCCCCGCCCCGGCCTCAGCCTCTTACCCCCCCTGCCCCTTACCCGAGCGCGTCTCCGGCGGGGCCTGAGCTCTGTCCCGCTCAGAGCCGCGTGGTGAGGGGGCGGAGCTGGGAGCTCCACGCCCAGTGGAGGCAGCTGCCCCGCCCCCTTCCCACGCCGCTCTGAGCGGGGCGGGGCTCAGGCCCCGTTGGAGCTCCCAGCCCCGCCCCCTCACCGCGGGGCTCAGGGGCTCGGCCGGAGACTCGGCGCTTGATGCGCCGAGGCTCCAAGAGAGGGGCGGAGGCGGGAGCCTCCGCTCTTCTCTTGCGGGCCCCTGCGGAGCCCGGGGCAAATTGCCCCCTTTGCCCCCCCCCTCTGGGCGGCCCTGGATCAATCACTTTTCAATACTTTTAATACTCAATATCAAAGTTTTTCTTTACTCAATAAATGCTCGTGGAACCTTTCCCCCTTTCGCAATTCTCCACCAAAATGTTGTACTCAAAGTACTATACAGGATCTTTTCAGGGAGATTAAGGCAAAACGCCACATTTATTAGTAATACAGGTATCAATTAATACTCTATGATATGCATATGAGATATATATCACAGTCATGCATTCACGCACACACACACACACACACTCTGTCTTGCTGTTGTTACCAACTAGTTGCTCCCCTTAACTGCACTGGCCAGGTGAGTTAGATGGGGGAGGGGTGGAGCCGGGCTTCTGCCGATCCAGAGCAATGCTCCGATGGTGACAAGACGAGACCCAGGGTCCTTCTGCAAGACACCTCACATTTATAGCAGCTTCCCTCTTATGCAAATCTAGACCAGATTCAAAATCTGGGTCTGTGTCCGTTGGTCTTTGTGCTGCTTTTCTCTGGGTGTTGTCCCAATGCTGCTCAAAGAGGGTGTTTTCTAAAGAAGGTGCTGGCTTCTAATCCCCGAGGCCGTCAATATGTCTGCTCTTCTTTGTTGGGCCCACTTGACAAGTTGTATTGTCCTTTGCTCTGGCTCCCATTCCCTCGCCAACTGTTGTAGCTGTCTGGAGGTGGGTGTCTTCCAAGCCTCACTCATTCACACCTCATTCAGTCAATAGGGCAATTGATTACAGAGTGGGGGGAAGATCTTCTTCTACTTCTAGCAAACAGGCACATGTTTCTTTTACTTTAACTATACTATCCTTAGGGGCTATAACATTTGATACAAAGTTTTCTACCAATTTTCTATATAGGGATCTAATACAAAGTTGTATGAAAATAAGAGAGGCACAATGCCAAGTCATATGAAATACAAAATAACATCATGCAAGATGCAATGTCATAAAGATTTATAGAGATAGTTAATACAGAGATTTCTCTACACACACACACACACACACACACCTACCTCTCCTAATGTTGGGAGGGGCACAGGAGAAAGGACAAAAGAAGCAAGAGACGAAGAGAAAGGAGGGAGGGAGGGATGGAGGAAAAGTTGAAACAAAAACAACAAACCCTAATGTCCCCAGTGATTCTAAGGGACAAAATCCCAGATGCGCAATAAACTTCTGCCTCCTTAAGCTTGTGTTTTCCATGCCTAGAATTCGACTGTCAGCAGATGGATCAGACTAAACAGGTTTCAAACCTCCAGGAGGCTCTTACCTTCTAAACAGGGATGGCTGTTTTCTAGTAAAATCACCGAAAGGGAAGGAGAAAACTCGAAAGAGGTTCCTGCTGGCACTCACGTCCGTGAACCCGAATACTTTCTCAGTCCTCAAAGAGAGACCTGGAGAAGGAGACTTGCTGAAGCAAAGTCACAGGGGTCTCTGAGGTTTCCCTGGCCCCTCGCCCCTGTCCTGCCTGGCTGATGTCAGCATCTCTCTGTGAGGTCACCACCTCCCCACCACCTTTGACCAATAGGCTGAGGTCCTGCAAAAGGCCTTTGTGATGTCACTGCCACACCCCTCCCTTGCTGGGCCAATGTCCTGCCCCTGGCCAGGCACTTTGGAGGTTTGAGCTGCTCCCTGTGGATCACCCCACTCCAGGAGCGTTCGTTCTAGGCAGCAAGCCGGCTAGACAGGGAAACATCAGACGCTGCTCCCAATGCTACGCTCAGTTTTTCAGAAATTAGTCGACTTTACGGCCAGAAGAGACCATTAGAGCATCTAATCTGACCCCCTGCATATCACAGGCCTCCTGTAGGACACAATAGCAGGTGAGGGAGGGGGTCTGAGGAGGTGAGTGGTGGGCAGTGGCGAAGGGGCGGGTGAGCCGGTGGCATGGAAGGGGGGGGGGCTGAGGAGGTGAGTGGGAGGGGCTGGTGAGCCGGCAGCAGGGGACTGAGGAGACGAGCTATGAGTCAGTGGCTGACCTGGTCTGCTGATCTGGTCTGGCTCCCAGCCCCTCGCCAAGGGTTGCAGCTGTCTGGAGGTGCTGCCTTCCTCAGTCCCACCTCGTTCACTCCACAGGGCAACTGATTACAAAGTGGGGGGGAAGATCTTATTCTACTTCTAGCAAAAAGACATTTTCCTTTTACCTTAATTATACTACTTTAGAGGCCCGCTATAACATATTACCAAGGTTCAATGCCACCGTTTTGGCAGGACGGTGCTAGGGAAGGAGGGTTTGTTTCCACGGGGCGGGCGGAACTTGGCGGGGGATTGTTTTGGGGAGGGGCTCAGCGGTGCTGGGGGATGGTGTTCGGTGAGGCCGGGGGGGTTTCATCCCTCAGGTGTTTTCTTTGGAGTAATTTTGCCCTCGCCGCTTTACGAGTTGTGCAGGCCTGGACTAAACCACAGCCTCGGGACTCAGCATTCAAGTATCCTGCAGTCTGAACTTCACATCTGATACATTCCCTCATTGGCTGCCATTGTTTGGCCAGCAGGGAAGTGCTTCTTGTGCAACAAGGCAGCCCGATTGGGACCCGTAGGCACGGAATGGCTCTGAAGGAATCAGCTGTTTCTCTCTGTGCTTTGGATCCAAATGGTAAAAGACAGTTGTGCCCAATTTAATCATGGCGTCCTTTAGGAGTGTGATCAATGCCACTTAACTAGGGAGCAAGTTCTAAAAATAGTTTACCTGGGCCACAGGTCACCATAGCTTCCATCTCAGGGGTGAAAATCAACCACTAGTACCTGCAATTTCTACCTGAGCTCTTGTCAAATCTTTGACTTTCCTTGGATTAATTTGACACTTCTCTGGCGTAGAATTCTTCACCAACCGCACAACAGATCAGTAGCGACAGTGAGGTACAACTCCCCCAAATATGCCCTTTTATTTCTTTAATCTGGTGGCACAGATTAAAATTAGGGACTAAATTCAGGTGCGACTTAGAATCCCTGTAAGACAACAAATGTCAGGTCTCTATTAAAAAGAGGTATCTTTCTGCAGCTACAGCACATTCAACACGGATTTCATTTTCTACACATTTGCAGCATCTCCCAGGGGTGAGCTGAAGAGAAAAGTCACTTCCATTTTTCCCATCTCTGCCTAGATAGGGGTTGTATTTCCCAAATAATAGGCAACATGCAGCTAATGAGGAAGGAGATCTCTTCAGGAGCCACTTCCTGCAGGGCCTGGGCCACAACGGCTTTGGGAGCCCAATGCATGGGCACTTTGTTTAGTTACAAGTTATTTACGAGGGAATCCTCTTCCCAGCCATTTAGAAAAAATACTGTTAGTAATAACTGATACTTACAAATACAAACCAATGCATAATGACTGGCAAACGTAGAAGCTCTGTTTGAAACACGTGAGCTGAGAGAGAGGCTTCGAGGTGATCAGGCTCGGTTACGGGTATACACAGGATTCATTTTTCTTTCTCCTCTCCCTGCCTGCACATGGCAGGCAGGCCATAAAGTACCCACAATGACATCATAGAAGTATCATAGGGGACGGGTCCCAAAACCTGTTTGTGTTCGTTTCTGATTGGCACAAGCAAAGTTTACACCATGTAGGGGAGCAGGTGCCTTAAAGTCTGGCTTCGCCCCCAAAAGGTGAGGAAATGCATATTGGTATAGAATGCGTACAACACTGAATGACAAAAGAAGAGGCCAGGGCAATACTGGTATGGCAAGTTCTACAGGATGCAGACAGGAACTCATCTCAACATGCCCCCGTACCCTGGCCGAAATAGTTAGGCCGAAAACCTAAACTTCCGAGTCCGACTCTTCATCCCCACCTACGAGGGGATGCGCTTCGGGGGTGGAAGCGATGTAGGCCGAGGCAACAAACTTGTGAATGCAGGCTTTAATGAAGGCACATCCGAGACAGAGAAGAGCAAGCCCAACCAGAAGGGACACAAACAGGGATTGGAAATAGGATTTGTAGGGTGCAAGGCCAAGCCAATTGAGCCATGACCAAAACTGGAAGGACTCTCATGACTCTCTTGACAGTAGAGCTGAACGTTTGCAGGTCTTTAACAATTGAGGACAAACTAGGAGAAATAGAAGGCAAAGAAACGCAGCATTTATCAGCAAAGTTGGGATATACTTTAGCAAATTTAGGACAAAATGAGGAAGATTGTAACAAATATTGAATCATTAATGTATTTACTGCTGATTAATTAAGAAGAGGCCCTTGCCTGTAGTATTAGCAAGCATTTCAATAGCAAGGGATTGAAACAGCACTTGATCACGTAGCATCATATAACCAACAGGGTTAAAACTAACAATAGAGGAGGCAAGGAAGGAAGCTGCTGTTTGCAAAAAGAGTGGGTTAAGTTAGGGAGGTATTAGCATAAGAGAAACTCCACATAGAACAATTAGAATAAGTACCAACCCAAGTAGGGGCTGGGGTTAAACTATTACCAACAAAAACCCAACAATGAGATGCTGGAACTTTAATACTCTCAATTAAAGGAAAGCTATGATCACTTCGACCTGAAGCATTAAGAACTGGATACACATAAGAATTAAATTGTGAAGAAAAATTATTACAAACAGTAAAAGCAGCCCACTGCACATAGGGGGAAGAACAATTTACACTAGATATATTAAATGAAGAAAAATTATAAACTATTGGTACAAATTGAAAGGGTAATGGATATTTAGGTGAGAACTGAGTGGAGCAAACAAGACAATCTTCTGGACTCAGAGCTGACAGGGACTGGTTTCCGCTGACCTCCTGCACCCAGTAGGCGGCAAACCAAGTTTGTAGTCCACCCTCTCCTAAGGGCTCCGTGGGCAAAGATGTTGTGAGGGAGAGCAGTATAACAAATACAAACCAACTATAAAATTAAACCAAAATAAATTTTAAATACAGATACATGCAAATACTTTGAGGGTATGCTTTTATGATGCTTTGTTATGTTTGGGAGCCAAAGGTGGAAACCTGTTGAAATGGTTTGGTTAGCTTTATGCATAAATTGTTATTTTAAAACATTTTGGTTATGACATTCTTATAACTATAATTAAAAGTGCAAACAAGTTTATAAAAATCCCAAACAAGAAATTGACATTTGTTAATATTATCTTTATCTTAATGTTGAGGTTTCCCCTTACGTTTGTTTTTAAATAACAAATTAAAAAAACTTAAAAAACAAAACTGTGATTGATAAAAGAGAATTTCTTTGTTTGCAATTGCATTATTTGTTGAGGCAGAAATATATGTACATATATTTGTAACTGAAACCTTTTTGAACTTTGCACAAAAAATTGGTGTTAATATACTATGATTACACCCCAACCATGATTTTAAAATAGTGTGGTACCACATCTTATATATATATATTTTTTAAAAGGGTATAAAATTGACTTTTGTTGCAACAAAATAAAAATATTTTTTTTTGAAAAAAAAAATAGTCACGTGAGACACACAACATACAGGACAAACTTACAATTAAAAACAAATGGCGCCAAAATTCTATTCATATTTATACAAAATAACACAACCAAAAATAAAAAGTAAAAGGGTTAAACATTTGAATAAATAAATTATTACCTTATTTAAAACTTGTAGCATAAATCTGATAAAAATATATTAGTATTTGCCAAATGTATTGTATTAATTCGGTAACAAGGAATTTTGCATTACTTTATATTTAACATTATTTTAAAACTCTGCTATATGGAAATAAGAAAAGCCCATGTTACAAATATTAGTTAGTGGTTAGAATAAGAAGCAAAGAGTGCACTTCTGTTGCTTGGCAACCATATCTTTAAGAAAGTTAGGAATAATTCCAGCTGTTGCATTCCTGAAGGGTTAAAATAATTAATTTACCGTATTTAAAGTTTTTACCTTGTTTTCTTTTTGTTTCTTGTTTTGTTCTGTTTTCAATTGCTTTATTTTTTTGGAGGTTTCTGTAAAAACTATAGCTTTTAATTTTTAAAACAAAAAGAGAGAGCCGAAGTGAGGCGAGGCGGAGGATGGGAAGGGGGGGGTGAAGAGCAACCTAGGAAGGTAGCGAGACCTGAGCCAAGAAAGATTAACTCCATCAAGGTTAGTTATCACAATAGGCAAAGCTTCTGCTACAGTTTTAGATTCAGTAAATTCTGGGGCTGTTGGCAGAGCTGGATACAGAGGAGTTTTAGGAGCTTCATATGGGGGTGGCAAAATTTTCTGAGAGGGACTTGGGGGGGGGATAGTGATGGGCTCTACCTTTTCTGTCTTCTCCTCATTATCATCTTTAGGAGAGCCTGGGGCTGCCTGTTTAGCTGCAAACATTGTGCCCCCGTGGAGGACAGAGCACAGATCAAGGGCCTTGCATATCATGCTAAACAGGACAGTGGAAACATCCTCAGATTTATATTCATCGGGTTGCAATTTTTTGGTTCTCTTAATTAAATCTAATTCTTTTATCATCTGGCATATTAATTTGTGTGCCGGATCAGCAGGCATTACCCGAGGTGGGGGAATTAATTTGGAAACGGTACCTCCAGATTTTCTAACAATGCGGCTACATTCTCTCCAAAGCTGAGAGGGATCTGCAGCACCGAGGTTTTCCACAGTCTCCGTGCACTGAGGCTGTAGAGAACAATCGGCTGGCTGACACCTAAAGCTCGGGTGGCACCGGAGGAGGCATCCCGTATCTGCCAGGGTTAATGGCACAGTATAGCCTTTTAGAGTTTTGCCCGAGCCAAGGGAACAGATCCATTCTATTTTTGGATTAGTCGAATTTTGGCTAGTAAAAAGGTGAAACTGCAAATGTTGGAACTGTTCAGTTTCATCATCTGCGTGGTCTGCAGCGTGCCACGGGCATGGCCCAACTTCCTTGCATCCTGTTCGTGACGCCATGTGGATTGCCACGGACTCGCAGGGGCGAAAGAAAATGCAGGCCTGTTATTTACCAGGCTGCACGTGGCAACAGACTATATTGGTAAGGGATGCAAGGAGAGTGTGGGTCACGATGCAAACTGCAGACACACACACACACACACACTAAACTTAATCAATTTAAAAGTTTTATTGGGGATAAATACAAGGGGTAAGGGAGCAGTGTATGATTAGCTAATAGAGTTAATGAAACTTAAAACACACAATGACTAAAATATCTACTAACAATATTTATAAACAAAGATGCAGCATTTAGTAATAACTGATACTTACAAATACAAACCAACGCATAACGACCGGCAAACGTAGAAGCTCTGTTTGAAACACGTGAGCTGAGAGAGAGGCTTCGAGGTGATCAGGCTCGGTTACGGGCATACACAGGATACACGGGTATACACAGGATTCATTTTTCTTTCTCCTCTCCCTGCCTGCACATGGCAGGCAGGCCATAAAGTACCCACAATTACATCATAGAAGTGTCATAGGGGACGGGGCCCAAAACCTGTTTGTGTTCGTTTCTGATTGGCACAAGCAAAGTTTACACCATGTAGGGGAGCAGGTGCCTTAAAGTCTGGCTTCGCCCCCAAAAGGTGAGGAAATGCATATTGGTATAGAATGCGTACAACACTGAATGACAAAAGAAGAGGCCAGGGCAATACTGGTAAGGCAAGTTCTACAGGATGCAGACAGGAACTCATCTCAACACTGACCTAACCAACTGCACAACAGGGGGGGATTGGGATGGTGATGGGGAATAAGGGAATCCCTCTTATTTACCCCATCTTCTTCTGTTGTTCCAGAGGGTGAAATGACATTTTCCCCTATCCCTGCCCTGTTCCTGCTCTTTGTTATAGTTCAATATATTTTAAGTGAGAAAAATGGTAGTAAAAATATCTGCTCTGCAGCACAACCTGAACCAACATCAGAGCAACTGGGAGTGAAACAACTTCTTCCCCAAGAGTGAACTCAATGACTAACAATGCCTTTGAAATGGGGGAACAGTATAACCGTGATGCTCAGGGTTTGTTTAGACTAGGGAAAGTGATGGAGTTTAGGTCAGGTCAAGGGGGAAGCTAATGGCAACCCCTGCACCTGGGCTGCATCTGCACAACAACTATAATTGTCTTGTTACACCAAGATCACTAACTTGAGCAGCCAACGCCATATACAGTCCTAATGGATGGAAGGCACAGGTAGCTTTAGCCTCAGTGTAGCTTGTTGGGATCAAACCTCTCTCCCCCCACCTGGAGCTGACGAACATTCCTGGCAGGAGGGAAACACACTCCTGTGACTCAAAGGAAAGGAGTTGATAGAAAAGATCACAGGACTGACCCCAAAGAAGGATGAGCTGCAAAAGGCATGTGGAAGCCAAGAAATAATTAATAAAGGTTTGAAGGGATCTTAATGTATGTTAGCTAATTTAGCAGGAGTTAGGCTCTGATCCTAATGCTGTGAGATATGTAGAAATAAGATAATGTGGTACAGAGTGAATTATGTGAAAAGTCATTACGGCCTTGTAAAATGCAGCCTTGTTTTTGTTCTAGTATTGAAGACAAATAAGATAGCGAATAGGCTTATGTATAAACAAATGCAAATGTTTTCCTTTAATGTCTCCAGGATTGCTAGAAATTGTCTGTAACAAAGGTATAAAGGCTTGATGTAATTGTTTACCAGTTGAGAGACCTGTCCAGGACTGGGGCGACCCTGTGTCCTATGGCACTCTCTCCCTCCATTGTAATTACTGGAGAAAATAATAAAGTATTTGATTTTGCTGCACCCAAACAAAAAGCGAGAACTAAGTTTTTCTTCGACAGGTGTAGTAATGAATCAAGCCAAGTCCGTCAGTCTATTCCAGTGGAGCGCCCCAAGCGGGGGTTTTCCACGTCTTTTATTATAATGGTTACATAAATCCTTCTGTTATGCGCATGTGCTAACATAATCCAACTACTTCGCCCCCTCCCTTGATTGGTGCTTTATCCCTGTGTACTCCAGAAATATGCACCTGGTCGGCGCTTTATCTATGAGTCTCCTGATTGAGTGTGGGGGCGTGGGAACCACTTCAGCTTAAGAAGTGTAACATTCCTACATCCCCTCCTTTTCTGTTTTGTCGACCCGTGCCCGGTCCGCATGTTTCATAATTCTAAGGGCATACATGACGGCTTAGAATGTAGGCAGGGGTTTGCGCCGACAGGGTGTAAAGCACATCCTAATATTATTAGGAATACACTGAGCAAAGCAACAAAAACCAATCAAGCAGGCGATAACAATCAAAGCATATTGCAAAACAGTTCGGACCCATCCCATGGATGGCAGCCACGCCCAAAGGTCATCCCACCATGATGGGTTCCTGTCCTGCTGAATGTGTTGTGCCAATTCTTGGAGGTTATCTATGTGTGCATGAATCCGTTTAGAATTGTCTGTCAGATTAAAACAACACATGCCATATACCTCCTCACATCCCACATGGCTAAGCAATAGCAGGTAATCAATTACCACTCTATTATCTAATATGGCATTACAAAACTCCTCCTATACTTAATTCAGCAAAGCCAAGGCGGCAGACATATAATTAATATTTTTCGCTAAGGCACATGCCAATCAACTAAGCTATTAATGATTGGCTACTCATGGGGTAAAAAGGGGCAAGGCACTTGCAAATTTCACATAAGTGGCCTGGCCCCATAGGCTCATTAAATATTGAACCTCGGTAACATTTATAAAATTAAACATCCCCGTTGCATGTGCAGCATCGCCCGGCGCCTTACATACCGGGACCAGGCAGGTGCCCAACAGGCCATGCATCTCAGGGGCCTGCTGTAAACAAAAGGAGGATTGATTGGCAAAAATCACAAATCAAGCCCATACCAGGACCAAGCAGGTGCCCAACAGGCCATGCATCTCAGGGGCCTGCTGTAAACAAAAGGAGGATTGATTGGCAAAAATCACAAATCAAACCCATATATTATAACGCAAATCTGTAAAAAATGTAGGCGGGGCCATTATCGGTTTTTATCTATCGGGGGGGCGGCCCACTACGGCCACCGCAGCAAAAACGTAATTAATTACATGTTTGGCCTATTCGCCCCGTTGGGGGGTGGCCCAAATATAATGAAAGTAGGTATCAATGGTAACATGTAAATGTCTCCAGGGAAAAAAAGAAAAGGGGGATAAAGCGTGACATCCATTTGCCAAATTTGATTAAATTAAAGGCCGCAGGGGTTAACACCCAATTCGGGATAATGAAAAAATTTGCACAATGATTACAGATTTAAACAATACATTGAGCTTAAATTAAAGGGATCATTAAAATGCTTCACTAAAAATTTAGCATTTTAATAAAAAAATGCATGACTATCAATGGGATTCAATAAGAACAGAATGGGTTAACTGAAAAGCCAAAAGAAAAAAAAACCAAAACACTGACTCAATCAAGGACACCGCTTAACAGAAGGGAGGGCTTGGCAAACAGCTAAAAACAAGGGGGCTTGGCGAACAGCCAAGAAAAGCTGCAATGAAAACGGCAGGACTCGGCCAGGCAATAGCAAAATATATTAGCCAAAAAGGGAAGGGAAAAATCACCATCCAGGTCCATGAGTCCCCTTGGTGCTGCTGTTTTGGCATAAAAGCCCAAATCTAAACATAAATACTTCCCACATCACTATCTATTACCCTGGGAACTATCTAAATGCCATATTTTCCGGCATGGGAACGAGGGAGGATTAGCCCCATCATGCCCGGGGGCAGGGGTCCAAAAAATCAAATAAAAACCACCACCACCTCCCTGGGAAAAATAAACTCCCTATCTTTAAAACAAGAAAAAATCATTAAAAAAAACAATCTTTAAAACCTATTATCATAAGCTAATAATCATATGGAATAAAATTGGGATTTGGGGTTCCACACTGCAGGGGTCCCATGGGTTAAATGCATGCATTAATCGCTCTAAAATCATGGAGCATTCGCCAGTCACCAGATTTTTACTTGATAACCAAAACAGGCGAATGCCAGGGGCTAGCGGATTTTTCCACATGGCCCGCCTGGTATTGTTCCTCACATAAGTGACACAATGCAAAAAATTTCTCCAGGGGCAGTGGTCACTATTCCACCCACACAGGGGTACTGGTTAACCATACAAGGGAAAGGGCAGTAAACTCAGTCATGGATGGTAAAATGTAAACAGAATGAGTTAACTAAAAAAGGCTGAAGAAAGAGAAAAAAAAACAACCACCACAATCAAAAACAGCACTTGCACAGCTGAAACTTGGCAAACAGCCAAAAGAAAGGGGGGCTTAACTGTGCCCAAACACAAGCGACAAAACTTGGCCAGGCACTAACAGCACTGGCCTCAATCATAAACAGTAAAATGCAATAACAAGTCTCTTCCCCATAGGGATACAGCAATATCCATGATATAGGGTTTAAGGAAAATCTCCTTTCCCCCTTTTTTTTTTTTTCTATTCCAGTTTTTTTTTTTTTCCGTCTATTCCAGTGGAGCGCCCCAAGCGGGGGATTTCCACGTCTTTTATTATAATGGTTACATAAACCCTTCTGTTATGCGCATGTGCTAACATAATCCAACTACTTCGCCCCCTCCCTTGATTGGTGCTTTATCCCTGTGTACTCCAGAAATATGCACCTGGTCGGCGCTTTATCTATGAGTCTCCTGATTGAGTGTGGGGGCGTGGGAACCACTTCAGCTTAAGAAGTGTAACATTCCTACAGACAGGCAGAAGCAGGCAACTGATGTGGTGGAGCTGAGACACCACGGTGAAGATGGTACAAAAATCACTGTGTGGGAATTAGCAAATGTGATTTAAAAAACAAAAACAAAAAACCTTTCTCCAGCCCTAGTCAAGGGATTTAAAACAGTTCTCTCTCATGTGGATTTTCTGATGTGTAATAAGGTTTGAGCTCTGTTTGAAGCTTTTCCCACACTCAGGGCACGTCTAGGGCTTCTCCCCTGTGTGGTTTCTCTGATGTACGATAAGGTAAGAGCTCCGCCCGAAGCTTTTCCCGCACTGAGAGCATGTGTAGGGCGTCTCCCCTCTGTGGATTCTCTGATGTCTGGTTAGGTGAGAGCACCACCTGAAGCTTTTCCCACACTCAGCGCACGTGTAGGGCGTCTCCCCTCTGTGGATTCTCTGATGTGCGATAAGGGTAGAGCGCTGATTGAAGCTTTTCCCACACTCAGAGCACGTGTAGGGCGTCTCCCCTGTGTGGCTTCTCTGATGTGCGATAAGGTGAGAGCTCTGCCCAAAGCTTTTCCCGCACTCAGAGCACGTGTAGGGCGTCTCCCCTCTGTGGCTTCTCTCGTGTGTGATAAGGTGAGAGCTCCACCTGAAGCTTTTCCCGCACTCAGAGCACATGTAGGGCGTCTCCCCAGTGTGGATTCTCTGATGTGTGATAAGGGTAGAGCGCTGATTGAAGCTTTTCCCGCACTCAGAGCATGTGTAGGGCGTCTCCCCTGTGTGGATTCTCTGATGTGCGATAAGGTGAGAGCTCCGATTGAAGCTTTTCCCGCACTCAGAACACGTGTAGGGCGTCTCCCCAGTGTGGCTTCTCTGATGTGCGATAAGGTCAGAGCTCCACCTGAAGCTTTTCCCGCACTCAGAGCACGTGTAGGGCATCTCCCCTGTGTGGATTCTCTGATGTGTAATAAGGTTTGAGCGTCGATTGAAGCTTTTCCCGCACTCAGAGCACGTGTAGGGCGTCTCCCCTGTGTGGATTCTCTCATGTCTGATAAGGTGAGAGCTCCGCCCGAAGCTTTTCCCGCACTCAGCGCACGTGTAGGGCGTCTCCCCTGTGTGGATTCTCTGATGTGTAATAAGGTTTGAGCGTCGATTGAAGCTTTTCCCGCACTCAGCGCACGTGTAGGGCGTCTCCCCTGTGTGGATTCTCTGATGTGTAATAAGGTTTGAGCGTCGATTGAAGCTTTTCCCGCACTCAGAGCACGTGTAGGGCGTCTCCCCTGTGTGGATTCTCTCATGTCTGATAAGGTGAGAGCTCCGCCCGAAGCTTTTCCCGCACTCAGCGCACGTGTAGGGCGTCTCCCCTGTGTGGATTCTCTGATGTGTAATAAGGTTTGAGCGTCGATTGAAGCTTTTCCCGCACTCAGCGCACGTGTAGGGCGTCTCCCCTGTGTGGATTCTCTGATGTGTAATAAGGTTTGAGCGTCGATTGAAGCTTTTCCCGCACTCAGAGCACGTGTAGGGCGTCTCCCCTGTGTGGATTCTCTCATGTCTGATAAGGTGAGAGCTCCGCCCGAAGCTTTTCCCGCACTCAGCGCACGTGTAGGGCGTCTCCCCTGTGTGGATTCTCTCATGTCTGATAAGGTGAGAGCTCCGCACGAAGCTTTTCCCGCACTCATGGCACATGTAGCGTCTCTCTTCCAAGTTGATTCTGTTGCGTGGAATAAGGGCTGAGTGGCTACTGTAGTTTTCCTCTGGCCTCTGCTGAGTCTCACAGGCTTTTGTGTTTTCTAGGAGTGCACAACTCCTGGAAACATTCCCTTTGGATCTTCCTGATAACATCCAATGTGGATCTACTTGCACAGTGTCTTCCTGCTGGGGTTTCTCCTCCTCATTCTCACTCACCAGCCCATCGCCGGATGGGAGACAGAGAGAATCCAAACATAGGTCACTCCCTGTGCCTGAGAAAAAGGAAATGTCAGAGAGAGGAATGGAAACCAAAATATATGTGGGAGAGATCAAACCTATCAGGTGCTGATTTTCCCCAAACCCTTCCACAGAGAAGAGAGGAAGGGATCAGTTCTGGGTCCTCATTGCACCATAACTCTCAGGGGAAAGTGAGATCGGGGAGGGACCTGCTGCCAGTTGTCAGTCAGAATAGGAGGGAAGCCATGAGTGACATCTGCCATAATGATTCCACATCTGCAGGGAACATTCCTGAACTTGGAGAGCTCACAGGGTCTTTGTAGGGCATCCTAAATGTTTCCTGCATTCCTAAGCAGTTGTTGAGTTCTTGAACCAATTCCTCACCTGCAAAGGAAGCTCTCGGGACCACTTCTTTCTCAGAGCCCTGGAGGTCCGGGACCCATGGCTCTTCCCCTCGTTCCAGCTGCGAGATCACATCAGGTTTGGAAACTGGAAACCCTACTGCAGGCAAAGAAAACAAGGGAGGTCAGTGGAATTTGTGGGATACTTGTCACAAAGAATATTCCATAGTTTTAACCCCATCTCATTTTTAGACAGTAACATCTGTAGCTCTCAGGATTCATCTGCTTGCCTGCATCAATATCTCTTTTCTTATAAGGACAGTATTGTGATAGGTTTATTAATTCATATTAAAAATACGCTTGGCTGTAATGCAAGAAACCTACAGGCCAAAAACCTGCATTTTAAGCTAAAGCAAAGTTAGCATAGCTATATCCTGTGCCCTTTTACCCAGAAAAGGAACTGTTTTTCCTATACACAAATAAAGTGCCTATGCTTAGGTCTAAGACCATTTACCTAGACCAATACACAATGAAGAATAGCAAAGGGGATATTTCAAAGTTGCACTCTCAGACCTAACAAGTACCCCACAAGTGCACAGATACCTGTCATCCATACACACTAGCCTATGGAGTAAGCGAACCCTAACATTTCTATGGGGGAAGACTGAAATTTGGGCATTAGAGGAAGGATTTCCGACATTTATTTCTATAAAAAGAGGTAACCTACCTCACTATGGTATCCCCACCCCCACCTCAACCTCCTCCTTCTCTACACTTCACCATCTTCAACTACGTATTCATGCTATCCATCTACGACGGCTATTAACCAGTAATAGGCCGCACTTATTTTCTTTTCTAACCTTAACTTCCAAAGGGACTCGGCTAAGCTTGGTCTCTCTAAACTTTATTTTAATTTGTGTATTAGATTATTTAGTTGAGCTAAAAAGTAAATTCCAAAGTAGCTTTGACAGCTCTTTGCATTAGTTTCCTCTGAAGAGCGGTGAAACCAGAACCGCCAGAGGCAAGGCCAACGCCAGTTTATCAAAACAGGGTGTGAATATTAATCAAAGTTTGCAGCACATAATATTGTATCATCATATGTACCCCCTGAATAACAGTAATACAATTGTAACTCTGTAATTCTACCTGTTTTACAATTTACTTACTATTTCATTGATTTTAATAAAAAGTCGTTATGACTATATCTGTCTCCGTGTGAGCTTCCTGTCATACCCCCGAAGGTCCCTTTATCAATTCTGTGGAACCTGATTCGAAACACTAACTTTTATCTTCTGATCAAACAAATTGGCGAGCCTAAACCCATCTTAATTAATATAAATGATTACGTATTATTATGAATTAATTAAAATAATTACAATACACATTAAATTAAGTTGATAAATCAAATCAACATTACTCACACACCCCAAATAAGGCTACGCATCCCAAGGCCATCTTCCTTGGCTCAAAGTGGCAGGAGAGTTACTATTATAACAAATCATATTCACTACCTTAGTGCCTAAGGACCAACTAACAGTGGGTCCCCATTGTGCTAGGCAAAGTGCAAACAGAGAATAGTAGATGGCCCATGCCCTGAAGAATTTACAATCTAAATCAGGGGTAGGCAACCTGCGGCAGCGAGCTGATTTTCAGTGGCACTCACACTGCCTGGGTCCTGGCCCCTGGTCCAAGGGGGGGCTCTGCATTTTAATTTAATTTTAAATGAAGCTTCTTAGACATTTTTAAAACCTTATTTATTTTACATACAACAATAGTTTAGTTCTATATTATAGACTTATAGAAAGAGACCTTCTAAAAACGTTAAAATGTGTTACTGGCACACGGAACCTTAAATCAGAGTGAATAAATGAAGACTCGGCACAGCACTGCTGAAAGGTTGCCGACCCCTGATCTAAATAGACAAGACAGACACAGAATGGGGGAAGGGGTAGAACCCACTGCTAGAATAGACATATTCAGGCCTGCCTGTAAAGCCTAGACTTTAAGAACTTAGGGGTATTTTTATCACTTTGTCTTTATACCCCTGTAACTAGCTAAGAATCAAAATCACAGTCTACCTGTGTCTGGGCCTTCTCTCACTAGGCTAGGCTGAGGCCTTGTTCTTAGGCTAAGGCCTTTGGCTAAGCAGCAGGGGCAGCCATAAGCTGGGAAGCGAAGGGTCACATCCTCACATCCCAAACCAGTCACACTGAAATAAGGTGCTATTGGGCTGTTAGGAAGTCGATCCTGTCCTGATAGCGCCCATCACCAGCAGATAAAGAAACAGATCTGAAGATGGTTAATGAAAACTTAGTCTGATAGCATCCTGTCTGGCAAGAAATCCCTTATCAATGGTTGTGGTTGTGAAACCCTCATTTCTGTATTGTTTTATCTTTATGGCCACCACTTTTACCTTGTTAATCAGTCTGGTTCTCTAATTGTTTCTGTCTGCTACATAATTAATTTTTCTAGGTGTAAGTTCATTAGGGCAGTGGAATATGCTTGGTTGGAAATTACCCCAAAAAACATCACATTATCTGTGCTTCAGACTTCTGGTCTTTCGCTGCTTGCTGTCTGCGTGACAAGAACCAGGGAAGTGGGAGGGTGAAGGGAAAACCCTCTAACAAATGGACATGACCTGATAACCAAGAGGTAAGCCTTTAAGGAAGGTTTTAATACACTTTGGAACGGATCAGGGATTCCCATGAGGACTGAGAGGGAGCGATGGTAAACACGCATTTAGATCCTTTTCTTGTTTTATATCTTTTCCCCATAAGGCTGAACCTCTGGCACGGTCATGGATCCATAGGATCTGTGCAATGCCCTGGCTTTTAAACAGTCCTTGGGAGGTGCCCCTTGAGTGCACTAGACCCCCAAGGGCTCCCACTCTTCCACAAGGACAGGCCACTTAGCTTCAGCACCTGAGAATGAGCCACTTCCTCAGTGCCCTTCCTCCACACTCCCCTCCACTTCTTCCCATTATTCTCAGCCAGCACCACCTCCCGGCACCTTGGGAGATTCTCGTGTTCCCTCCACGTGTCTCACAACCTCATCCCTCCCTGCTGCTTCTTAGCTCTAACCCTGCACACACCCTCCCCATGTCCTGGCACCCCAGAATTATCTACTCCCCCCTTCTCCTCCCCTCCCACAGCTCTGTTCTCCCTTCACCCGTGGGGTCCTGAATGGCAACATTATACGCTCTCCTATCAAAATAGGAGCTCATCTGACTGTCACACAAGCCATGCATGAGTCATACACCTATTTACTCAATTTAGAATTCTACAGGCAGCATAGTTTCCTCTTAAAATAAGGACAAGGCATGAAAGCTACAGTGATTAATGTAGTTATTCATGTAGCCAATAAGGATATATTCAATGCAATTTTAAAATGACTGACGGCACCAAAAAGGCACATGTCCAAAAATTATACTAGTGGGTGGGAGATAAGTCAAAAAAGGGGGGGCAAGGAAACTTGTCAAAACTTGTATGATGAATAAAGGTATAAAGCTATTACTGCTCAGGTTCTTTAGAGACCCCACAGCTTCTAATAACCCAGGGGACAGGACTCCTTACCCAGCGAGGTCACCGTCTCATAGTTCTCCTGCATGACATCCCTGTCGAGGGCTCTCTGAGTGGGGTCCAGCAGAGCCCCCTCTCTCCTGGTGAAATACACAGCCACCTCCTTGAAGGTCACTGGCCCCTGAAAGAGCAAGAGTCCAGCACTCAGGACCTGCGGCCCCACTCACAACCCCACTATTTATGGAACAGCAGCACCAGGGAAATGGAAGCTCCGGGAGGCACATGTTAACAGAGTCCCACCCCACCTTGCTTAGAGCAGCCAGGAGGCATCAGAGGGTGGAGAGAGAGAACCTCTGTGTCTCCCAGCTGACAGACGGAGGTAGAGTCTTCATGTTTATCACATACCTACTAGCCAGGGCTTGATATAAGATGGGGCTGTCTCTGGACCCTGCTGGTGGCTCCCTGGTAGGAATCCCACCACTCTCCAAATAAAATATATGGAAGAAAGGGGAAGTCAATAGTAAAGAATAGAAGGTCAGAATTGTAGAAAGTTGGCAAGGGAAGCCATCAGAAATCAATGACCAATTAATGAAAATAAGAAGGAAGTTTTTAAAAAATATATTAAGTACAAAATTAATCCTGACAATGGAAGTGGCAAATTACTAGATGGAAATGGCAGAATTATCAAAAATAATGTAGAAGAGGTAAAAGTGTTCAATAAATCTCTCTCTCCTGGATTTGGAGAAAAACGGATGATGCAAGTCATATAAGATGTTGACGACGACAGTCTTTCCATTCCAACAATAACTCATGAGGATGTTAAACAGCAGCTATTACAGTTAGATATGTTTAAATAAGCAGGTCCAGATAACTTGTATTCAAGAGTTTTGAAAGACCTGGTGGAGGAGTGTGGAGGGCTGTTACTGGTGATTTTAATTAGGACTTGGAACACTGGGAAATTCCAGAAGACTGGAATAAAGCTAATGCCGTGCCAATAAGTTTAAAAGAGATGACCCAGCTAATTACAAGAGTGTTAGTCTGATACTGGGCAAGATAATGGAGCAGCGAATATGGATTTAATTAATAAAGAATTAAAGGAGGGTAATATAATTAGTAACAATTAACAAAGGTTCAGAGACAACAGATCCAATCAAACTAACGGGATATCCTTATTGGATGAGATCAAAAAGTTTGGTTGCAACTAATAGTATTGATGTAATATACCTAAACTTCTGTAAGGCATATGACTTGGTTCAGCACAACATTTTGACTAGAAAACTAGAAAGATACAAAATAAACACAACATACATTAAATAGATTAAAAACTATGATTGTAAATGGGGAACCATGGTCGAGTGGATTTCTTTCTAGGGGGTTCCCACAAGGATTGATTCTTGGCCCTGTGCTATTTAACATTCTTATCAATGACCTGGAAGAGAATATAAAATCATCACTGATACCGTTTACAGTTACCACAAAGATCGGGGTTGTTGGTAACTAATGAAGTGTCAGTAGGTTCAGGCTCCAGCACTGGGAGACTGGGAAGTTTTCCCAGCCCTGGCTGGAGGGTTATTTCCTGTTCCACAAAGAGGGAAGTTCCATTCCCAACACCTGTGCCTTGAAATTAGACCCTGACACTACACCCCACATTCAGCATAGTGGTATGATTATCAAATGATTAGGACATAATTATGATGCATTTTGTGCAAGATGCGTCACGTTCAGTGTCATTGGAAAAGTTATGATTTGCTGAATATGATTGTCCTATTTGTGTGCATGTATCATGTTCGTATCTGAAGTTATGGATATTGACTCTGTATCTGTCTTTCAAATGTGCTTACTCTGGGTAACAGCCACAACGAGCCTTTCAGGTACAACAAAGAAGCCAGACAGTGTTCATGGCTCATCAACAAAGACAATGGACCATGGAAGAGCTGAGCCTTCTTGTGAATGTTTCAGCCAGCCTATGAGTCATGGCTACTATGACTCAGCAGGACATGCTAGTGCATGTGACCAGACCATTTGACACTAAACTCCATTTTGGTATGTGTATTTTTCCACAAACTGGACTGGGAACTGAGTTTGGAACAAAGGGGTCCCGCCATATGGAAAGGCTACATAAGGTGGGATGTGACATCATTTCTTGGCTTCATTCCCCACACAAGAGATCTCCTGGAAACACCTGAGGAACAAAGACTGAACTGGGGGAAGTGCTGGTCCCAGGGTAAAGAGATTTCTAGCTTGTGTATGGAAACTTGGTGGACTGCTTCTATCATCAGTCAGGGTGAGAAATTGCTAATTCAAATTCTATCCATCTAGTATGTCAGGCTTTTTTGAGTTTTTGGTCATTTGCTAAGTCATCTGCTTTGATCTGTTTGCTAACACTTATCGCTGGGAAATTGGCTGTTGTCGTCTGTCTCTCCTTGAGTGGCTCAGGTAAAGCACCCAGGTAGCTTAGTTGGGTGTATGGCGCCACCTGCTGTCGTGTTGGGTGATAACAGGGCCTGGAGAGGCTGGCGGAATCTCCAGCAAAGCAGTGTGAGAAGGTGTGATGGAGTAGGGGCTGTCTGTGTGGGAGATGGCAGAGCCGGGGATTACTTTAGGTGAGAGACAAGTGCTCAGCCTGTAACCTGAGCCAGGGAGCAGGGAGGGGTGTCAACACCTTTGCCCGGGAAGGTGGACAAAGGAAGGGGCCGGCTGGAGGGAGGCGAGTTTAGTTTCGGTTTTGGGCTGGGTGGTTGGAATTTAGGGGATTAAGCTTCCTGGACCCCAGAGGGGCTTGATTGAGGGGTCCTGGCTGTGCCTCCAAGCTCTGCTGTAACCTGCATTCCTGTTGTCCATTAAACCTTCTGTTTTACTGGCTGGCTGAGAGTCACTGTGAGTCCCAGGAAGAAGGGTGCAGGACCAGACTCCCCCACACTCCGTGACAGAAGGGCCAGCCCAGCTTGAGGGTTAGAGGGCACAGCGGTTCCCAGAAGCTCCCCAGACTGCACCCCGGGGTGACAACCCATCACACCCTAGAGTACACAAGTCTCAGCAGGTTTTTCACATCCTTTCCCCCTCCCATTCCGCACCCTAGATAGTTCCTGCCTCCCACCCTCCTATACATTTACTGATCCTCTCCCTCCAACCAGAACTCATCACCAGCTCCCTGAGAATCCCTTACCTGAGCCAGCTCCATTGCAGCCATTCCCTTCCCGCTGGAAGGAGGGGATGATTTGGGGCGAAATGTGGACGTTATTCTGTAGCCTGCCAGGGCGAGAACAGCAATGTGAGAGAATTCAGACAGGGTTTCTGTCCTTTCCACATGTCGATTCCCCCCAGCATTGTTCCCTGCTAATGGACATTCCAGGTTCTGCCACACTGTGAAGCACAGAGTGACCTTATCCCAGTTCAGGCCTAGCCCCCTCCCACCAGGGTGTAACCCTCTGAGACATGGTGGAACCCTCCCAGCAGCAGAGTCTCTCTGTTACACTTATCAAGTTTGTGGACGATACCAAGCTGGGATGGGTTGCAAGTGCTTTGGAGGACAGAATTAAAATTCAAAATGATCTGGACAAACTGGAGAAATGGTCTGAAGTAAACAGGATGAAATTCAATAAGGACAAATGCAAAGTACTCCACTTAGGAAGGAACAATCACTTACACGCATGTAATATAGGAAATGACTGCCCAGGAAGAAGCACTGCAGAAACGGATCTGGGAGTCACAGTGGATCACAAGCTAAACATGAGTCAACAATGTTACACTGTTGCAAAAAAAGCAAGTATAATTCTAAGATGTATTAGCAGCAGTATTGTAAGCAAGACACGAGAAGTAATTCTTCCGCTCTACTCCGCGCTGATTAGGCCTCAACTGGAAATGTTTGCCCAGTTCTGGGTGCCACATTTCAGGAAAGATGTGGAAAAATTGGAGAAAGTCCAGAGAAGAGCAACAAAAATGATTAAAGGTCTAGAGAACATGACCTATGAGGGAAGAATGAAAAAATTGCGTTTGTTTAGTCTGGAGAAGAGAAGACTGAGAGGGGACATGATCAGCTTTCAAGTACATAAAAGGTCATTTCAAGGAGGAAGGAGAAAAATTGTTCTTCTTAACCTCTGCAGACAGGATAAAAAGCAATGGGCTTAAATTGCAGCAAGGAAGGTTTAGGTTGGACATTAGGAAAAACTCCCAAACTGTCAGGGTGGTTAAGCACTGGAATAAATTGCCTAGGGAGATTGTGGAATCTCCATCATTGGGGATTCAGAAAGAAAAAGGTTGAGAACCCTTGGAGTAAGGGATCATCTGTCACGAAGGTGAGCTCACCTGCGTGGCAAGATATATGGGATCACCCAAGGGGATTGTCTGTGATTCCATGTTAATGCTGTTACAGTGCCTGAAGCGTTTACACTGGATACTTGGTTGGTGAAATCTCCATACAGACCTCACACCCAATTTGGGGTTTGTGCCCTGCTTCTTACCAGTCTGCCCGAGGCTGGTGCTCGTGCTCGAGTCACTGAAGACAGCGTTACAGAGACAGGGGCTGTGACTTCCCCATGGTCAGTAAACAGGTCTGTGACAGAGCCAGGAACAGACCCTGTTAATGCCAGAGCCCCGTCACCCGCAGCTTGGAAAGGCCCCCCGAGCACACTGTATTAGGCTGCAGGAAGAGGTGTGCGGGGACTGCAGCTGAGCTGCCCTGCCAAGACAGCTTGTGCATCCGTGGACAAACCACCTCGCAGGGGGGTGTCCCCTGGGTCAGGAGAAGTCAGTGTCCAGTCCCGTGGGGCTGTGCTCCTGGCTCATACCTCCAGCACTCACTGCTGCCCCTCCCTTACCAGCTGCACTGTTCAGCCAGCCCCAGGCCTCTGTGAGGTCACTTCCCCCTGCCCCCACCTCAAACCTTCAAACTGGGACCTGGTGCACCAGTGCCAATCAGAGTGCACTAGTGTAAATTCTGTCTGTACTAAGGGTTTGCACCAGTGCCTAAAACACCAGGGTGGCAGAGACCTTCAGAAACAGCAGTACGGTGGCACTAGAACCTATTTCTAGCTCGGTCACAGACAGCCTGGGTGACCTTGGACACGTCAATGTTTCTCCTCCCAACTTCAGTCTCTTTACCCAGCTGCCACTCACTGGGATCTCCTCTCTCTCCAGAGCTGCTCACCACTACAGTCTGTGTGGGTGTCCCCAGAGCTAAGGCAGGTCAGCTCGGGAATAGTCTTACAAGGGGGGCTGGGGAGTCTCTGTGCCTGGAAGTTTTAAAGAACAGGTAGGACAAAGCTCTGTCAGAGATAATCTACAGATACTTGGTCCTGCCTCAGCAGAGAGAGCTGGACTTGATGACATCTTGAGGTCCTATCTAGCCCTACATTTCTAGGATGCGATGCGATATATACGTATAAAAACCCAACATACAGAATAAAACCCACCACAACATAATGTCAGGCAATTCAGGGGGAAAAAAAACACAACCTACACTCCACAGCATAAAATGACAATACAAAGGAGAAGAAAGCAACAGATGCAAACGACGACATCCTAGGACAAAAGTACACAATGGAAAATAGCGCAACTCAAACCAACACAGCACAGGCACCAAACAAGCTGAGGCAAAACAATTCACCATAAAACTGCTACACAGCATGGTGCGATCACAGTTTCAAATGGCACCATGCAAAACAGCTCAGCGTAGAACAGGACACAGCACAAAAGAGAATTATTTCAGTGTAGGCCTGGAAGGGATCTTGAGAGGGCATCTACTCCAGCCCCCTGTGCTGAGGCAGGACCAAGTATCCCTAGACATTCCCCTGGTGGATCTCTAACCTGGTCTTAAAAACCTCCAATGTAGGAAATTCCACAGCCTCCCTTGGAAGCCAATGCAAGGCAAACAGACACCAAAACAACGCTGCACACACACACGCTGGGCCTGGGGTTAAGGGGAGAGGCAAGAATTCAAACAATCTGGGTTCAGTTCCCAGTTTTGCCCCAAATTCTCCATGCAAACTTGTTAGACACCGGCGGCTGGGGGCACAATTACACCAGCCCCAACCAAACTACACACATACACATGCTGCTATCTGGACTTTGGTGCACAAATGGATCTGTAAATCTTATTGCTGTGAATAATTGCCTATTTAGCCTTTGAGCTTTTTGTGGCAAGGTCTCTCTGTCCCTGTGGGCATGTCTACACTGCAGTCAGACACCGGCGGCTGGCCCGTGCCCGCTGACTTGGGCTCACACGGCTCAGGCTGTGGGGCTGTTTAATTGTGGTGTCCATGTTCCAGCTGGGGCTGCAGCCCAAGGTCTGGCACCCTCCCACCTTGCAGGGTCCTACAGCCTGGCTCCAGCCCAAGCCCAGACATCTACACTGCAATTAAACAACCCCTTCGCCTGAGCCCGTGAGCCTGAGTCACCTGGCATGGGCCAGCTGGGGGTTTTTAATGGCAGGGTAGAGATACCCTTGGTGTCTGTTCAGCACCTGTCACAATGGGGACCCTGATCTTGGTCAGTGTCTGTGCAGAGCCCTGCACAACAGGGGCCTGACCTCAGTCAGGGGCTCTGCAACTCCCAGCATTACAGGATCCCAGATTTTGTTTAGGGCCCCTGCAGCATCTGGCAAATGGTGGGGCCAGGATCTCTGTCAGAGTCTGTGCAGTGCCCAGTACAGTGGTGGGGCGGGATCTTCATTAGGGTCAGTGCAGTGCCAGACCCAGACCCAACGGGGACACAGATCTCAGTCGAGGTCTCTGAAGTGCCCAGCACAATGGACGCAGTGGTTTGGGTCGCAGTCGTTCGCTGCCTGCAACAAGGGGGGCCGTGATCTCGGTCCAGGTCTCAGTTTCACCTGGCACAACAGTGGGATCTGATCTCACCTCAGGTCTCTTCAGTGCCTGGCAGAACAGGGCCCAGATCTCAGTTGGGGTCTCTGCAGCAGCTGGCAGAACAGGGCCACGCTCAGTACGAGAAGAGCCCTGATCTCAGTCAGACACCTGGAGAGAAAAGCAGGAAGATTTTTCGAGCATTTGATATCAGTATTTCAGAACTGAGGAGAAAATGGGGCACAAACTAAATATTTGCCAATATAAGAGAGAAGCACCAACCTCTGGGAGAGTTTGTGTCACCATTTAACAGTTCAAGAGAAAAGATGGGAAATTTGAGGGGCTTATACAGGGATATTGAATCAACAACAGAACGGGATGGATTCTTCTTGCCTCACACTCACATGGCCGGCAGGGAGCCCTGGGTGATGTCTTTTCACAGAGGACAGGAGTGGGGCTGGAGCCAGAAGGTCACTGGCTGTGGGGAGGGGCTGGCAGTGGGGTTTGGGAATGTGACTAGCAGGTGGGGGGGCTGCTGGGTTGGGTAGGGTGGGGGAGGGGAAGTAGCTGGGAGGGGAAACCTGGGGGACACTGGCTCCTCCCTCCCCTTCCTGGCCCTTCCCAGGCCCCGTTGCCAGCAGAGAGTGGCCCCCCCAGCCCAGCCCAGAGGTGTCCCTGTCTCAGGCCCCCCCAGCCTCTGCCCATTCACCCTCTGCCCAGCTCAGGAATCACTGGGGGGAACCATTTCCCACCCGCACAAGGACAAATCCCTGCAGGTGGAAATGGGGGAAACCCCCCAAACCTGAGACCTGAACTGGCCACTGGCGAAGGGGAGAGAAAATGGGACACAATCGGGGGGGGGGGACAGGGAACTTCTCAGGGGTTGGGGGAGGGGGGGTCACCCTGGGCGCTGCTCGTGGCTCTCTAGGGAGAAAGGGGGCAGGACGGGGGAGGAGGGGGGTCCCCACGGGAGGGGGCAGCGGTAAATCCGAGGGGATCTCAGCCCCCCCCTTTCTCTCCCCGCTCCTCGGGGGTCACCTGCCCCCCCCCCGGCCATGTCCGGGCTGCACAGACATTTCCTGCCCGCCCCTCCCCCCCCAGCCCGGTCTCACCAACGGCACCGGGAGAGGCTCCAACGGCCCCGCGCGAGCCAGGCAGAGCCACAGCAGCCCGCGCCCGTTTGCAGCTCGGATTGGTCTCTCCGCCCAACGTCACTTCCGGTCCAGGGCGAGTCAGGAACTACATCTCCCAGACTGCACCGGGGGCGCTTCCGCTCTCTCCAGCCCAGGTAAGGGAGGCCCCCGGGGCCAGCCAGACCCTCCCCCCAGCGCTCATCCTTTCCCCCAGCCCCGCCCCCTCTCCCAGCCGGTGCCTCTCAGACCCCCCCCCCCCGGCCTTTTCCCGGGGAGTGGCAGAGCTGGGAGGGGCTTGTGACCCCCACGTAATAACCGGCCCCCCCAGCCCCGATCCCGCCCCCGGCAGGATTCATGGATGGCAAGTTTGTAAAAATTTTGGTGGTGCCCAGAACCCGCCCCCCAACTCCGCCCCCCCAAACTCCGCCCCCACCTGCCTAAGGCTCTGGGAGGGGGCTCGGCGGGGGAGGTCTGGGGTGCAGATCCTGGGCTGGGGATTAGGGTGCAGGAGAGGTGCAGGGTGCAGGCTTTGGGATGGAGTTTGGGTGCTGGGTGCAGGCTCTGGGCTGGGGCAGGGGGTGGGTGTGCAGGAGGGGGTGAAGGGTGCAGGCTTTGGGACAGAGTTTGGGGATGGGAAGGGGTATGTGGGAAGGGGAGGGGGTGCACCTTCTGGGGAGGGAGTTTGGGGGTAGGAGGGAGTGCAGGGTGAGGGCTGTAGGGCTGAGGATGAGGGGTTCATGATGCAGGGGGGCTCAGGGCTAGGGAAGAGGGTTGGGCTGTGGGGTGAGGGCTGTGGATGAGGGGTGCATGATGCAGGGGGGCTCAGGGCTAGGGCAGAGGTTTGGGGTGTGGGGTGAGGGCTGTGGGGCTGAGGATGAGGAGTTCATGATGTGGGGGGAGGCTCAGGACTGGGGCAGAGGATTAGGGTGCAGAGGGATGAAGGTTGGGGCTGAGGATGAGGGGTTCATGCTGCGGGGGCCCTCAGGGCTGGGGCTGAGGATTAGGGTGCAGGGCAGAGGGTTGGGCTGTGGGGCGAGGGCTGTGGATGAGGGGTTCATGATGCAGGGGGGCTCAGGGCTAGGGCAGAGGGTTGGGCTGTGGGGTGAGGGCTGTGGATGAGGGGTTCATGATGCAGGGGGGCTCAGGGCTAGGGCAGAGGGTTGGGCTGTGGGGCGAGGGCTGTGGATGAGGGGTTCATGATGCAGGGGGGCTCAGGGCTAGGGCAGAGGTTTGGGGTGTGGGGTGAGGGCTGTGGGGCTGAGGATGAGGAGTTCATGATGTGGGGGGGGCTCAGGGCTGGGGCTGAGGATTAGGGTGTGAGGGGATGAGGGTTCTGGCTGGGGATGAGGGGTTCATGCTGTGGGGGGAGGCTCAGGACTGGGGCAGAGGATTAGGGTGCAGAGGGATGAAGGTTGGGGCTGAGGATGAGGGGTTCATGCTGCGGGGGCCCTCAGGGCTGGGGCTGAGGATTAGGGTGCAGGGTGATGAGGGATCATGATGTGGGGGGGCTCAGGGCTGGGGCTGAGGATTAGGGTGCAGGGTGATGAAGGGTTCATGATGTGGGGGTGCTCAGGGCTGGGGCTGAGGATTAGGGTGCAGGGGGGTTCATGCTGTGTGGGGGGGCTCAGGGCTGGGGCAGAGGATTAAGGTGCGAGGGGATGAGGGTTCTGGCTGGGGCTAGGGGATGAAGGGTTCATGATGCGGGGGGGGGGCTCAGGGCTGGTGCTGAGGATTAGGGTGCGGAGGGATGAGGGCTGGGGCTGAGGATTAGGGTGCGGGGGGGATGAGGGTTTGGGGCGTTGGAGAGGCTCAGGGTAAGGGCAGCCTGCCTTGCCATTAGTGAATGGCAGGCGCTAGGACCCTGCGGCAGCAGACAGCAGTTTTGCCGGGAGCCCTGCCGCAGCGCAGCACAGAGCAGGCAGGGGAGAGGCCGGCGGGGAAGCGACGCAGCGCGGCCGGGGGTGGGGGGACACGCGGGGGGAGGGGGTGGCAAGCGGGGACTGAGACCTGCTCCAGGCAGGGTCGCGGCGGCCGGGGGAGGCCTGTGGGGGCCGGGACCCGATCCAGGCAGGGCTGGGGAGAGACCCAGCTCCAAATATTGCTGGAGCAGGGCCCCCGGCCCTGAATATTGCTGGAGCCCGGGCACCGCACACAGATATCACCTGCCGCCTATGGGCAGGAGCGTCTCTACCCCACGCGTGTCCCCGCCCCCGCGCTGCCCCGCGGGCTGCAGGGCTGGAGCAGCCCCCGCGCCGCGCTCCCGGCCCTGGCCGTGGCCCCGCTGCCGGCACAGAGGGGCGGGGGCCGGGCCGGGGGGCAGGAAGGGGCGGCTCCTCCCTGAGCCTGGCCCTGCCCCCGGGCCCCAGGCAGGGGGGTGGGACACGCAGGGAAGCCGGTGGAGCAGCAGCTCCCCCAGCCCATGCAGTGCCCGGCTCAGCAGAGGGTGTCAGCTGGGTCCCAGCCGCTGCAGCCCGGGGGCGGGGGGGAGTTGCAGGGCACAGGGAGGGGCTGGAGCTGCTGGAAGCGGGGGAGGCGCCGGGAGGGAGAACAAAGAACCGGGACCATCAGCCCCGGGCAGCTCCGGAGAGACCAGACGCTGCTGCCTCCATCGGGAGTTGAGCAGCTGCTGCTTCCCCAGAGGGGTCTGTGCGGGGGTGGGGAGCCCGGCATTAACCCCTCCGTGCCCGGCCGGGGGGGGGGGGGGGCTTCTCTGGCTGCAGTGGAGCCAGCTCAGGTAGGGGTTATTGGGGGGGTTGCTGGTGGGTTCCTGCTGGAGGGGGAGGGGCAGGAAATACTGAAGAGGTGGCAACTTCTGGGGAGTTAGGGCTGGAGGGGGCAGGGAATACCCTGGGTGAGGAAGGGGAGTGGGACAGAGTGTGACAAACCTGCTGGGACTTGTTTAACGTGGGTCTAGATCCTCAGAACAAACACTTGGGTGTTGGGGGAGAAAATTCCCTAATTTGTGAAACAGGAAATAGAGACACCAACCCCCTGGGCAGGGCTGGGAAAACTGACCAGATTTCCAGTGCTGACCCCTCAGCCTGCTAGTCAGAGGCTGGTATGACATGGAAAGGGGGCACCCAGCAGGGAGGTGTAGGGAAGATGTCCTGGTCCCTCACATCCAGCTGCTGGCAGTGGGGAGGGTGTTGGGTTCCCCACCGTGGGGCTGTATCAGCCTCTGGCTAGTAGGGGTGTGATGGGTCTGCAGGCAGAGACAAGGGGTCCCTCTTTGTTCTCTCACCGTGATGCCCCCTGGCTGCTCTCAGAAGTGGGGGGATAGGAGCCTGCAGACTGTTTCTCTGTCGGAGCTTCCATTCAATTGGTTCCTTTCCCCCACGAATAGTGGGGCTGTGAGTGGGGCAGCAGGTGCTGAGTGTTGGACTCTCGCTCTTTCAGGGGCCGGTGACCTTCGAGGAGGTGGGTGTGTATTTCACCAAGGAAGAGTGGGCTCTGCTGGACCCCACTCAGAGAGCCCTCTACAGGGATGTCATGCAGGAGAACTATGAGACTGTGACCTCGCTGGGTAAGGGTTCCTGTCCCCTCGGTTCTTAGAAGGGGAAATGCAGAATTAAGGTTCATGCCACTCCCCCAGTGCCACCTCCACTCTGTCCAGTTTCAGCAACACCCCGCCATGCCAGAGACACCCACACTAGCCCTCTCCTCTGTTACAGAGCGCTCTGGGAACAGAGCAGTACAGCAGAAAGTCTCACAACTTCTCTTTGCTAAGATAATATTCGGGTTCGTCTCTGTCATAGCAAACAGAAGCTTCCTCCCCCTGGCCTGCTCTCCAGTACTGAACCTCCTGCACACAGGCCATCTGAGACTGCACAGTGTTACCACCCCCTTGCCCTCAACCTGACTTTTCCTTTTGAGTCGCTGCCTTCACTTACCCTCACTAAGCCCCACAGGTCACTCGAACATACGCCACCAGGGTGCTGACAACCCCCATGGCAAGAACATACCCTTGGGCACCTTTGCTGACCAAGCCTACAACACTCAACACGGAAATGAGGCAGAATTGCCCCCCAAGTTTCACATGCACCTCTCTGCATAGCACAGGCACAGCTCTGCCCAGCTGCTCCAACCCATCCCTCCATCAGCCAGTCACAGCTACAGCTGGCCCAGTGCACACAGCTGGAGGCATGCGGATAGGTGCTGGGATTCCCACCTGTGAACACAGCACAGACAATGGCACGTTCTCTTAGTCTTCCCTCGGGTCGATTATAGGTTCATAGCTTTGAAAGCCAGATGTGACTATTAGGTCGTCTACTCTGATGTCCTTTATACCACAGACCATAGAATTCATCCCGTTACTGCTGCATTGAGCTGAATACCTGAGTCCCTGTGGCAGTTTGTTAACCTTTGCGCGGCCCACACAGAACCATCCTCAGTGGTTCTTGCCAGCTGCGGGGTTAAGGGTTGGGGGCAAAGTTAAGGTTGCATTGGAGGGGGGCGTTTACATTAACTTCTCATTTCCTGGCTTGCAGAGGTTTAAGTTTAGTCACCATCTGTACCAGAGGTGGGCAAAGTACCCTCCTGCCTCCCTTGTTTTCTTTCCCTTGAGCAGGGTTTCCAGTTTCCAAACCCTCTGTGATCTTCCAGCTGGAAGGAGAGGAAGAGCCGTGGGTCCTGGATCTCCCTGGTTCAGTGGAAAGCGAGATCCTGGGAAGTCCCTGCACAGGTGAGGAACCATCAAACCAACCCAGAAACTGTAAGTGCCTGAGCCCTGGTCTATACTCACCGGCCGGGTCGACGCGGTGAGTTCGACTTCTCGGAGTTCGAACTATCGCGTCTGATCTAGACGCGATAGTTCGAACTCCGGAAGCGCTAGTTCGAACTCCGGTACTCCACCGCGTCAGGAGGAGTTGCCGGAGTCGACCTGCGAGCCGCGGAGTTCGGTTCCCCGCCGTCTGGACGGGTAAGTTTTCGAACTAGGGTAGTTCGAATTCAGCTACGTTATTCACGTAGCTGAATTCGCGTACCCTAGTTCGAATTAGGGACTGTGTGTGGACCAGGGCTGAGAGAACTGGCTGGGATTCCCCACACAGACTCTGTGAGCTCAGGACAGTCCCCAGCAGATCTCACTCCTGGCTTCCTACAGATGATGATTGACACCTTGGCTGGAGCTCCCTCCCTTCCTACTGAGTGTTTGGATGGGATGTGGGCAGGGCCGGCCTTGGGGAAATGGCACCCGGGGTGCCCCTGGCTCCCATGGGCGTGGCACCCCCCCATTCCCTCTGTCCCCCATGGGCTCCCCAGGCTCCCCACCCTCCCTTCCACCCAGGCCCTGCACTGTGCCCCCTTTGCTCCAAATACCTGCTCCCCCTCCTGCACCCCTAATCCCTACACCCCCTTCACTCCCAACACCTGCCCCCTCCTGTGCCCCGAAGCCCTGCACTGTGCCCTTTCAGCCCAACCCCTTCCCCTCCCTTATGTGCCCCTAATCCCAGGATTGTGCCCCCTTCACTCGTACCCCCTGCACCTCCCTCCTGCATGGTGCATACCCCCTTCACCCCAAACCCTGCCCCCTGCACCTCAACACCTGCCCCTTCCTGAGCCCCCAGCACCTGCACTGTGCCCCCTTTGCCCCAAATGCCTTCTCCTCCTCCTGCACCCCAATCCCTACACCCCCTTCAATCCTAACTTCTGCCCCCCTGCACCTCAACACCTGCCCCTTCCTGAGCCCCCAGCCCCTGCACTGTGCCCCCTTTGCCCCAAATGCCTTCTCCTCCTCCTGCACCCCAATCCCTACACCCCCTTCAATCCTAACTTCTGCCCCCCCACACCCAACTCCTGCCCCCTCCTGAGCCCCCAGCCCCTGCACTGTGCCCCCTTTGCCTCTAACCCCGGCATCCCCCTCCTGCACCCAAGTGGGGAACCTGACCTGGATGCACAAAGCAGCTGGCATTGCTGCTCGCTCCCCCACTGGACTGCTGCTCCTCTGCCCCACACAGCCCTGGGGGGCTGGGAGAGGGGAGCAAGGAGCGACGTCAGGGCTTCCTGCACCCAGGTCGCTTTCCCTGCAGGCTGTGTAAGGGGAGGGCAGGAGAGCAGCTGCTCCTGATGTCTCAGCACAGCCCAGGTGGGGAAGTGACCTGGATGCAGGGAGCCCTGGTGTTTGTGGGTGTGTGTGTGTGTGTTGGTTGAGGGGAGGATATGAAGGAGTGCGTGTGTGTGGCCTGAGTGAGTGAGCGCGCTGTCTCTTTAAGAAAGTTCTCAGGGTTGGGAGCCTGAACTAGGCTTGTTCAAACACAAGCAGCTGCCGGCAGCTCCGGCCCCAGAGAGGCAGCAGCACATGCAGATTCCCCCATCCCGGCACCCCAGCTCAGTGGAAATCGGGTACCCGGGTGGGGGGGAGGGGGACACCCCCCCATCAATCAGCACCTCCCCCCTGCAGAGCAGTCAGGAGGATGCTCCCAGTCGGGGGTAGACAGGGCGACTCCGGGGGTGAACGGAGGGTGGGGGGGTGGGGGGACAGGAACAGCAGCAGCTGCACATGTGGAGCAGGGCGGAGGAGGGTCCCCTCTGCTCTGGAGCAGTCACCTGGCTCTGATGGCTGGTCGTCCAGCTGCCCCCTGCAGCTCGGGTCTCTCCCACTCCCCCACGCTGCTGCTTATCTGCTCCCTGTGCCGCGTTCATCAGCCCAGCGAGCCTCTCGGCAGCAGGTCAGGTGGGAATCCAAACCCTGCGCCCGGCACCCCCTTGGGTGGGGCACCCATACGGCCCCCCCTAAAGGCCGGTCCTGGGTGGGGAGCAGAATTGGTCCCCTCCACTGTCCCCTGTGGGGAAGAGTTTGGGGGAGTTCAGTCCCTGATTTTTATTTTCTGTCTCTCCAGCACTTACTTGGGTTTGTTCTCTGCCTTTCCATCCCCAATTCTGAGATTTCTTCTCTCTTCTAGCAGGTTATGGGGTGGTGAGGGAGAGCGAGGAGCAGAATCCTCACCAGGAAGATGCTGAGCTCGCCGAAGCGCATGGGGAATTACTGCGAATAGCCAAAGGGAGTGTGTCCAGCCCCCGTGAGCAGGGAAAAGCTGGTGAAAATTACCCCAGACCAGAGAGAGAGCAGGGAAACCACACAGAGGAGAGAGTGGATGAACCCATTAATTGTCAGGGAACTCACAGGGACCTCAAGGAAACTACGTCCCAGGAGAAAATCCTCACGGAAAAGCGAGAGACTACGTGTAGTGAGTGTGGGAAAAACTTCCATTACCGCTCAGCCCTTATTCGACATGAGATAATCCACACGAAAGAGAGACCCTACGAATGCTGTGAGTGTGGGAAAAGCTTCAGTCGTACCTCAGCTCTTAGTAGGCATCAGCGAATACACAGAGGAGAAAGACCCTATGAATGCTGTGAGTGCGGGAAAAGCTTCACTCAGAGATATACCCTTAACTCTCATCAGAGAATCATCACAGAAGAGCGACCCTACGAATTCTGCAAGTGCGGGAAAAGCTTCACTCAGAGATCAGCCCTTATCTCTCATCAGACAACGCACACGGGAGAGCGACCCTACAAATGCTGTGAGTGCGGGAAAAACTTCACCCGAAGCTCAAACCTTACTAGGCATCAGAGGATCCACACAGGAGAGAGACCTTATGAATGCTGTGAGTGCGGGAAAAGTTTCAGTCACTTCTCTTCCCTTATCTCTCACCAGAGAGTCCACATGGGAGAGAAACCCTATGAATGTTGCGAGTGTGGAAAAAGCTTCTCTCGGAGCTCAAACCTTACTATGCATCAGAGGATCCACACAGGAGAGAGACCCTATGAATGCAGTGAGTGCGGGAAAAGTTTCACTCACCTCTTCTCTCTTATCTCTCACCAGAGAGTCCACACAGGAGAGTATCAGAGGGGTAGCCGTGTTAGTCTGGTTCTGTAAAAGCAGCCAAGAATCCTGTGGCACCTTATAGACTAACAGACGTTTTGCAGCATGAGCTTTCGTGGGTGAATACCCACTTCTTCGGATGCAAGTAGTGGAAATTTCCTGGGGCAGGTATATATAAGCAAGCAAGCAAGCTAGAGATAACGAGGTTAGATCAATCAGGGAGGATGAGGCCCTGTTCTAGCAGTTGAAGTGTGAAAACCAAGGGAGGAGAAACTGGTTCTGTAATTGGCAAGCCATTCACAGTCTTTGTTTAGTCCTGAGCTGATGGTGTCAAATTTGCAGATGAACTGGAGCTCAGCAGTTTCTCTTTGAAGTCTGGTCCTAAAGTTTTTTTGCTGCAGGATGGCCACCTTAAGATCTGCTATTGTGTGGCCAGGGAGGTTGAAGTGTTCTCCTGCAGGTTTTTGTATATTGCCATTCCTAATGTCTGATTTGTGTCCATTTATCCTTTTTCTTAGAGACTGTCCAGTTTGGCCGATGTACATAGCAGAGGGGCATTGCTGGCATATGATGGCATATATTACATTGGTGGACGTGCAGGTGAATGAACCGGTGATGGTGTGGCTGATCTGGTTAGGTCCTGTGATGGTGTTGCTGGTGTAGATATGTGGGCAGAGTTGGCATCGAGGTTTGTTGCATGGATTGGTTCCTGAGCTAGAGTTACTATGGTGCAGTGTGCAGTTGCTGGTGAGAATATGCTTCAGGTTGGCAGGTTGTCTGTGGGCGAGGACTGGCCTGCCACCCAAGGCCTGTGAAAGTGAGGGATCATTGTCCAGGATGGGTTGTAGATCCCTGATGAGGTGTTGGAGGGGTTTTAGCTGGGGACTGTAGGTGATGGCCAGTGGAGTCTTGTTGGTTTCTTTCTTGGGTTTTGTCTTGCAGTAGGAGGCTTCTGGGTACACATCTGGCTCTGTTGATCTGTTTCCTTATTTCCTCGTGCGGGTACTGTAGTTTTGAGAATGCTTGGTGGAGATTTTGTAGGTGTTGGTCTCTGTCTGAGGGGTTAGAGCAGATGCGGTTGTACCTCAGTGCTTGGCTGTAGACAATGGATCTTTTGGTGTGCCTGGGATGGAAGTTGGAGGCATGAAGGTAGGCATAGCGGTCGGTAGGTTTTCGGTATAAGGTGATGTTAATGTGACCATCACTTATTTGCACCATGGTGTCTAGAAAGTGGACCTCCCGTGTAGATTGGTCCAGGCTGAGGTTGATGGAAGGGTGGAAGCTGTTGAAATCATGGTGGAATTTTTCCAGAGTCTCCTTCCCATGGGTCCAGATGATGAAGATGTCATCGATGTAGCGTAGGTAGAGAAGGGGCGTGAGTGGACGGGAGCTGAGGAAGCGTTGTTCCAGGTCGGCCATAAAAATATTGGCATATTGTGGGGCCATACGGGTGCCCATAGTGGTGCCACTGATCTGGAGATATATATTGTCAGCAAATTTGAAATAGTTGTGTGTGAGGATAAAGCCACAGAGCTCAGCAACCAGTTGTGCTGTGGCATCATCAGGGATACTGTTCCTGACAGCTTGTATTCCATCAGTGTGTGGGATGTTTGTGTAGAGAGCCTCTACATCCATGGTGGCCAGGATGGTGTTTTCTGGAAGGTCACCAATGCATTGTAGTTTCCTCAGGAAATCAGTGGTGTCCCGGAGATAGCTGGGAGTGCTGGTAGCATAGGGTCTGAGTAGAGAGTCTACATATCCAGACAGTCCTTCAGTGAGAGTTCCAATGCCCGAGATGATGGGGCATCCAGGATTTCCGGGTTTGTGGATCTTGGGTAGTAGATAGAATAACCCTGGTCGGGGCTCTAAGGGTATGTTGATTTGTTCTGGTGTTAGTGTAGGGAGTGTCCTGAGTAGATGGTGCAGTTTCTTAGTGTATTCCTCAGTGGGATCTGAGGGAAGTAGCCTGTAAAATTTAGTATTGGAGAGTTGTCTGGCGGCCTCCTTTTGGTAGTCAGACCTGTTCATGATGACAACAGCATCTCCTTTATCAGCCTCTTTGATTATAATGTCAGGATGGTTTCTGAGGCTGTGGATGGCATTGCGTTCTGCACGACTTAGGTTGTGAGGCAAGCGATGTTGTTTTTCCACAATTTCTGCCTGTGCACGTCGGCGGAAGCATTCAATGTATAGGTCCAGACTGTCATTTCGACCCACACAGGAGAGAAACCCTATGAATGCAGTGAGTGCGGGAAAAGCTTCTCTCGGAGCTCAACCCTTGTCACACATTACAGAGTCCACACCGGAGAGAGACCCTATGAATGCTGCGAGTGCGGGAAAAGCTTCACTCATAGTTCAGGCCTTTCTAAACATCAGAGAATCCGTAAAGGAGACAAACTTCATAAAAACCTTCTCTAGAGCTGTCAGGAGATTTTTTCTTTAATTCTTTTGACAGTTCCCAGGCAGTGAGTGTTAAGGCTGTTTGCATCTTTTGCACACTGTAGTTCCTCAGCTCCCACACACGAGTTGCCCACTTTTGAAGCTCACCCGTCTTTGGGGTGGATCCTGTGGTCCTTTGTCTCAACTCCATTGTCCTGCAAGTCATGGGAGTGTGTGTCCTTTCTACCAGGAATGTCATCACCCCAGGTGGGGGAGATGGGGGGTGTCTTCAACCAGCTACATTGAGATAAAATCTACCTGGGTCTCATCACTGTGGTTGCCGTGGAGTTAGCTAGCTTGAGTTCACTTTCCTGATGTAAAAAGAGAACTATTCTTGCACTAAATACATGGGCCATGGATAGTTGGTGGAGTTATCTTGCACATTTCCTCCTGTCTGAGCTAACCATCATCACATTTCCTTTTCTGTAGGAACTTTACACTTCTTAAGCACTAAGGGTGTCGAAAGACCACCCCCGCATTTAGAGCGGCTGAAGTGGTTCCCACCCCCCCCACACTTCCGGTCAGGAGACACACTGATTAAGCGCCGACCAGGTGCATACCACTGGAGTACGCAGTGCATAAAGCACCAATCAGGAGAGGGGGCGGTTAGTTGGCTTGAGTTAGTACATGCGCATAATAGGATGATTTATGTAACCAATTATAATAAATAGACGTGGATAGCCCCGTTCGGGGCGCTCCACGGGAACAGACTGACGGACTTGGCTTGATTCATTTCTACATCTGGTGACCCCGACGTGATTCCCCCTGCTCACCGGCTGGAATAGCCCTCTGTGCACCGAAACTCGCTGGAAAGCTTCATTTCGTGAGTATGGGTGGGAAGCTGTCAGCTCGGCAGAAAGTTCATGCGAAAGAGCTGCAGGATATCATACAACAGGCTGGCAGGCCAGTCTCCCTGGGTCAGATAGAGCAGCTACTAATTGAAATTGATCGCCAATGTCCTTGGTACCCGGATCACGGGTCACTGTCGGTAGATGATTGGATAAAGATAGGGGCGATGCTGCACGCGGAGCCTCGAGCCGCGGTGCAGTGGCTCCTGCTTTGGCAGCGATGTACGGAGGCTCTGGAAACAATCAGGGTTGAAGCGTCATCCAAGGCTATCCTTCTCGCCCCCGCGCCTTCGGCCCTTCCTCCTTACCCTCGGATCTTGCCCCCTAAGCCGCCTGAGGCGGTACCCGAATGCCACGATGCATGTCCGGGTACGGATGGCTCTTCACGGCCGAATTTTCGGCTGTCCCCTTTTCAGGCAATGATACAGAGGGAGGAAGAGGGAGAATTGAGCAGCGAGCAGATAGGAGAGTTATTGGCTGCGTTCCCAGTGACACATCGCCCAGGCAACGCAGCGGGGGAAGCTGAAGTGGAGATCACAGCCCCCCCCTATTCCGTTCTCCGAGAGGCGAGACGGACGGTTACTGAGTCGGGATCAAAATCCACCTTCACCCGAGGTACGTTAGAAAGGATTGCAAATGGGTATAGCATGCTCCCCCAAGATTGGAAGGATCCTTGTAGGATGCTTTTAAGCCCCATGCAGTATGTTATTTGGGATAGTGAATTTCAACAGGAAGCATTACAACAGGGGCGGGCATTAGGGGGGGCCTATACTCCCGAGCAACTGTATGGAGCAGGACAGTTCGCCACTATACGAGAGCAGGCTGCGAACATCCCTTTTGTAATGCTCCAAGCTGTGGGGCGCTGTGTTTTAAAAGCCCTGTTTACAGTACCGGTGACGGGGAAACCCCCCGGTCCTTTACCATCACCCGCCAGGGCCCTCAAGAGTCGTATGTGGAATTTATTAACAGATTACAGGAGGCTATTCAGAGGCAGGTAGATAATCCTGATGCCCAGTGGGAATTAATGAGGAAACTTGCTTATCGGTATCCCCCTTGAAGGGCTGGTGGATACTGGAGCTGACGTTACAGTCATCTCCGCTCGGCAGTGGCCGTCCACATGGGACAAATCCGAAGTGCCAGCCAATTTGGGGAGTGGGCGGATTGCAGGCTGCTCAACAAAGCACCCGATGGATTGCTATAACTCCGCGAGAGGGGGAAAGGAGATTCTCCTTAAACCCTATATCAGGGGTCTCAAACTCAAATGACCCCGAGGGCCGCATGAGGACTAGTGCATTGGCCCGAGGGCCGCATCACTGACACGCCCCCTTGCTGCCCCTGGCCCCACCCCCAATCCACCCCTTCCATGAGGCCCCGCCCCTGCCCTGTCTCTTCTCCACCTCCTCCCCTAAGCGCGCCTCACTCAAAGGACAAAACACGCACTTAGATTTACTGCCTAAGGCTCTGGGAGGGAGTTTGGGTGGGGGAGGGGGTCTGGATGCAGGCTCTGTGCTCGATGCAGGCTCCAGGCTGCGGCAGGGGGTGGGGGTGCAGGCTTTGGGACGGAGTTTGGGGATAGGAGGGAGTGCAGGGGTGAGGGCTGTGGGGCTGAGGGTGAGGGGTACATGATGCAGGAGGGGGCTCAGGGCTAGGGAAGAGGGTTGGGCTGTGGGGTGAGGGCTGTGGATGAGGGGTTCATGATGTGGGGGCGCTCAGGGCATCGGAAGAGCATTAGGGTGGGGGGGGATGAGGGCTCTGGCTGGGGCTGAGGATTAGGGTGCAGGGGATGAGGGGTTCATGATGTGGGGGTGCTCAGGGCTGGGGCAGAGGATTAGGGTGCGGGGGGATGAGGGCTCTGGCTGGGGCTGAGGATTAGGGTGCAGGGGGATGAGGGCTCTGGCTGGGGCTGAGGATTAGGGTGCAGGGGGATGAGGGGTTCATGATGTGGGGGTGCTCAGGGCTGGGGCTGAGGATTAGGGTGCGGGGGGATGAGGGCTCTGGCTGGGGCAGAGGATTAGGGTGCAGGGGGATGAGGGGTTCATGATGTGGGGGTGCTCAGGGCTGGGGCTGAGGATTAGGGTGCGGGGGGAATGAGGGCTCTGGCTGGGGCTGAGGGTTTGGGGTTGGAGAGGCTCAGGGTAAGGGCAGCCTGCCTTGCCAGTACTGGCGGATGGCAGGCACTAGGACCCTGCGGCAGCAGACAGCAAATCTGCTGGGAGCCCTCTGGGCAGCAGGCAGGGGAGAGGCGCGCTGCGTTCTGTCAGGCAGGGACGCAACACAACGCGGCGGAGGGGGGGGAACACGTGGGGGGAGGGGGTGGCAGGCGGGGGCTGGGACCTGCTCCAGGCAGGGTCGTGGCGGCGGGGGGAGACCTGCGGTGGCCGGGGCCGATCCAGGCAGGACCGGGGGGGGGGCGGGAAGAGACCCAGCTCCAACTATTGCTGGAGCAGGGCGCCCAGCCCTGAATATTGCTGGGGCCCGGGCCCCACACAAGTATATAACCTGCCGCCCATGCCCCCCGGCCCGGCCCAGCCCAGCCCCGGCGGGTCCCGCTTCCCTTCCCCCGGCCCGGCCCCGGCGGGTCTCGCTTCCCTTCCCCCCCCCCAGCCCGGCCCCGGCGGGTCTCGCTTCCCTTCCCCCGGCCCGGCCCGGCCCCGGCGGGTCCCGCTTCCCTTCCCCCGGCCCGGCCCCGGCGGATCCCGCTTCCCTCCCCCCCCCCCCGGCCCGGCGGGTCTCGCCTCCCTTCCCCCCCCCCCACGGCCCGGGCCCGGCGGGTCCCGCTTTCCCCCCCCCCTTACCCGAGCACGTCTCCGGCGAGGCCTGAGCTTCGTCCCGCTCAGAGCCGCGTGGTGAGGGGGCGGGGCTGGGAGCTCCACGCCGAGCGCAGCGCTCAGCCCAGAGCTCCCAGCCCCGCCCCCTCCCCACGCGGCTCGGATCGGGGCGGGGCTCAGGCGCTCGGACGGAGACTCGGCGCTCTATGCGCCGAGGCTCCAGGAGAGGGGCGGAGGCGGGAGCCTCCGCTTTTCTCTTGGGGGCCCCTGCGGAGCTCCCCTGGGGAGCTCCGCGGGCTGCAGGGAAGAGCTCCGCGGGCCGCATGTTTGAGACCCCTGCCCTATATCATGGATATTGCTGTATCCCTATGGGGAAGAGATTTGTTAAGCAAATTTGGATCACATCTTACCATTTATGACTGAGGCCAGTGCTGTTAGTGCCTGGCCAAGTTTTGCCGCTTTTGCTTGGGTGTAGTTAAGTCCCCCTTTCTCTTGGCTGTCCACCAAGTTTTAGCAGCTAGTGGTGTCCTTGATTGAGGCCAGTGCCATATTTTCAGTTTTTTTCAGTTAACTCATTCTGTTCACATTTTACCATTCATGATTGAGTTTATTGCCCTTCCCCTTGTGTGGCTAACCAGTACCCCTGAGTGGGTGGAACAGTGGCCACTGCCCCAGGAGAAGTTTGTTGCATTGTGTCACTTATGTGAGGAACAATACCAGGCGGGCCATGTGGAAAAATCCACTAGCCCCTGGAATTCGCCAGTTTTTGTTATCAAGAAAAAATCTGGTAAATGGCGAATGCTCCATGATTTTAGAGAGATTAATGCATGCATTCAACCCATGGGACCCCTGCAGTGTGGAACCCCAAATCCCAATTTTATCCCATATGATTATCAGCTTATGATAATAGATCTTAAAGATTGTTTTTTTTATAATTTCTTTTTGTCCCAAAGATAGGGAGCTCACTTTTCCCGGGGAGGTGGTGGCGGTTCTTACCCAATTTTTGGGACCCCTGCCCCCGGGCACTATGGGGCTAATCCTCCCTCGTTCCCATGCCGGAAAATATGGCATTCAGATAGTCCCCAGGGTAATAGATAGTGATTATGTGGGAAGAATTTATGTTTAGATTTGGGCTCATATGCCAAAACAGCTGCACCAAGGGGACTTATGGGCCCAGATGGTGATTCTTCCCTTCCCTTTTTGGCTAACACATTTTGTTAGTGCCTGGCCGAGTTCTGCCGCACTCATAGCTGCTTTTTTTGGCTGTTCGCCAAGCCCTCCCTTTTTCTTGGCTGTTCGCCAAGTCTTAGCTGCGAAGCGGTGTCCTTGACTGAAGTCAGTGTTTTTTCTTTAGCTTTTTACAGTTAACTCAAGTTAACTCATTCTGTTCTTTTTGGATTTCATTGATAGTCATGCCTTTTTTCATTGAAATGCTAAATTTTTGGCGAAGCATTTTATGATCCCTTTAATTCAGGCCCAACGTATTGTCCAAACCTGTAATTATTGTGCCAGTCCCGAATTGGGTGTTAATCCCCGTGATCTTCAATTCAATCAAATTTGGCAAATGGATGTCACGCTTTATCCCCCCTTTTTTCCCTGGAAATATTTACATGTTACCATTGATACCTACTTTCATTATATTTGGGCCACCCCCCAACGGGGCGAATAGGCCAAATATGTACTTAATCACATTTTTGCTGCGGTGGCCGTAATGGGCCGCCCCCCCGACAGATAAAAACCGATAATGGCCCCGCCTACATTTTTCACAGGTTTGCGGATTTTTGCACAAAAGAGTACCTAATAAAGCAAAATAAAACAGTGGGGGATGATGGGCCATCCCTGGGCGCCAAGCAAAATTAATTAGCGATAGTATTGTTTATTCTAAATACTTTAAATATCTTTCAGAATTTTATAGCCACTGAATGACATTTTAAGATGGAAACCCCGCTCCCACGCCCATCTGTCAAATATAGGCAGAGCCCGGACCCTACTTGGTATGGCCCCGTTCCATTGATAACCTGGGGACGGGGGCATGCCGCTGTGCTTACTTCCACAGGTCCGTTGTGGGTCCCTGCCAAAAATGTGCGACCGTGGCACGATGACGTGGCATCAAAGCCTCAAGAACCCGATACCCAACTTCAATCTGAACCTAACCGAGACCTTTCCAGTGTGCCGAGCCACAAAGATGGCACCGAGGGTTACCTGGGGGCAGGTGAAGCGACTGGCGCAGCAGGCTCAGCAAATGCTGGAGAATAACAAGGCTGAGCCTACCCCCGAAAATTTTACTGCTGCTATTTTTGCCTGTTTGATTGCTAATTCCTTTACCATATTGTTGTGTTGTTTTTGTGTGTTACCGGCTGGGGCCGAACCCGAATTGCATAGCCGCATGCGTTATAATATATGAGTTCGATTTGCGGTCCTTGCCAATCAATCTTCCTTTTGTTTACAGCAGGCCCCTGAGATGCATGGCCTGTTGGGCACCTGCCTGGTCCCAGTATGCAAGGTGCCAGGCGATGCTGCAGATGCAATAGGGATGTTAATTATATTAATGCCACCGAGATTCGATATTCTTCCATGAGCCTATGGGGTCAAGCCACTTATGTGAAACCCGCGAGTGCCTTGTCCCTTTTTACCCCATGGGTAGCCAATTATGCCAGTTTGACCTGTGTACGGATGGTTAATTGCACACGTCACAAGCCCCCAAAAGGATGTTTGCGGGTGGGTACCCTGGGATGGAACTGTACACACTTTCAAAATGTGTCCAGCAATTACGGGCACATCTTGTTACCGGAGGGTTGATTTTCTACATGTGGTCAGAGGACCTTTAATTATATTCCGGCCAACATTTCAGAAGCTCAGTGCTGCCTAAGCAGGCTCACGTTGATACTCCCCACGAGGTCAATGTTGACCGGCTCCCAAACTAATGAGACCCGCACCCGACGCCGGCAAAGCTCAATCCCCATGAGATTAGATTGTAATGCCAATGTCAGCCTTTTCAGTTGGGCTAAGTACATCTTTCTGGCTGCCATCCATGGGATGGGCTCGAATTGTTTTGCAATATGCTTTGATTGTTATCGCCTGCTTGATTGGTTTTTGTTGCTTTGCTCAGTGTATTCCTAATATAATTAGGATGTGTTTTACACCCTGTCGGCGCAAACCCCTGCCTACATTCCAGGCCGTCATGTATGCCCATAGAATCATGAAACATGCGGACCAGGCACGGGTTGACAAAACAGAAAAGGAGGGGATGTAGGAACGTTACACTTCTTAAGCACTAAGGGGGTAGGAAAACCGCCCCCAACATTTAGAGCGGCTGAAGTGGTTCCCACCCCCCCACACTTCCAGTCAGGAGACACACTGATAGAGCGCTGACCAGGTGTTTACCACTGGAGTACGCAGTGCATAAAGCACCAATCAGGAGAGGGGGCGAGGAGCTGGCTTGTGTTAGTACATGCGTATAATAGGATGATTTATGTAACCAATTATAATATATAGACGTGGAAATCCCCGTTCGGGGCACTCCACCGGAACAGACTGACTGACTTGGCTTCATTCATTGCTACACCTCCTACTTCAAAAGATTAAAAAGTGTGAAAAGAGAGGTATTTTTCTCCATGATGCAAACATTCTGACATAGAAGACCCCTTCTACCAACACATATGGCTGAAGATCCTGAGATATATGAACTCACAGAAGTGGTTGGGACCTACGTTGGGACAAACCACAATGAGAACCAGGGTTCAGTTGCTGGCAATGGGGATTAAAAGAAAACTAACATATATGACAAGAATTTCTGATCTTTGAATGTATTGTTGTTACGAATTAAAATGAAATTATAGGTGAAGTTATTGGTTAAAGAGTAAGAGACTGTGTGATAATCTGAATTATTTTGGAAAACTGAAAGTTGTCTTGTTTTTGTGTTTTGTTAGTCGTACAGGAAATGATGGCTAATCTTGAAAAGTTAATTTGATTTAATTTACCCTGGTTCCTCAACTGTAGCTACAGCTCTAGTACCCATCAATCCAAAGACTGAGAGAAATGGAGTGTTCCAACCATTGTCCTTTTTAATATCTTATTGTTCCTCTCTCTGTTTTTTGTGCTGGCCTTTCTATTCTATCATTTTCTGCCTTTGTTTAGTGGTAACAGTTGGTTTCCATCACTCATGTTTGTTTGTTTAAATCTCTATCTGTTGTTAAATAAATTTTTTGCTTGTTTGAAAACTGTACTCAGGTGCTGTGTGAGATACAGTAGCAATGGTCCACAGTAACAACTAGTAACCTGGGATACTTCGGGAAGAGAGGATCTGGGATTTCACCGAGTATCTGGTGATTCAGGCTGGACCCCAGAGTGGGACACATTGAAGGAACTCAGGGGTTAAGGTGGCTGCTGTAGCTCAGAGGAGGGTGCCTGAGTTCCAGCAGGCTGGTGAGTTTGGTCACTAACATCCAAATGAAAAACTCCCTCTTCCTAGTGACAGGTGGCAACAAGGAGACTCTCAGCCCTTAGCACCCTGAGAAGGGTCATAATGTGTCTCTATGTTGATCCACCTGTCAAATTCACACAGGGAAAGCTCCCGATAGCACAAAACTCTGCCCTATGAAATCATGGAACATGTGCTCTTTGCTCTGTGGGTACGTCTAAACTACCCACCGTATCAGCGGGTAGCGATCGATTTCTCGGGGATCGATATATTGCATCTCATCTAGATGTGATATATCGATCCCCGAAAGTGCTCTCGTCGACTCCGGAACTCCACCAGCGTGAACGGCAGTAGCGGAGTCGACAGGGGGCGATTCACGTAGCTGAAGTTGTGTATCTTAGATCGATTTCCCCCCCCCCTCAGTGTAGACCAGCCCTCTGAAAGCATGTAAAAAATCCAAACACTGGAGGACAGGATTTGGGTCCAGAGCGACCTAGACAAACTGGAGGATTGGGCCAAAAGAAATCTGAGGAGGTTCAACAAGGAGAAGTGCAGAGTCCTGCACTTAGGACGGAAGAATCCTATGCACTGCCACAGGCTGGGGACTGACTGAGTGAGGGGAGATTTGATAGCAGCCTTCAACTACGTGAAAGAACAGCATTGTGGGCTTTCTCCTTGCCACTTTTGCTGGGCTGGGCAGGCACCCTGGAGGCCTTTCTAGAAGAGAATTGGGAACTGAGTTAGAAAAACCAATGTGAAAACCAGAACCTCAGGTTTAGACTCATTTATTTATAATATTAAATCTTCAATTCTAGTGTCACAATCAATACAATTGCTTCAGCCTGATAGTTGCCCAAAGGGAAACTTAACTTCTCTCCAAGGGGAGTGGAGAGAAAGCACTTTTCAGAGTCCAAGAGAGACAAGGCGGGTGAGGGTAAGAGCCTGCAGAGGACCAACCTCTGTTGGTGAAAGAGACAAGCTGTGGAGCTAACCCAGCACCCTTCTTCAGTTCTGTGTAGCCTGGAAGGTCGTCTCTTCCATAACCAGAAGTTAGAAGATAAGAACAGCCACACTGAGTCAGACCAGTTCATCTAGCCCACTCTCCCGAAAGTGGCCAATGCCCGGTGCCCCAGGGGACCCCTGGAACCAACATGGATACACCACCACCACAAACAAGGTTAAAAGTCAATGCACATGGAGAAGGATCTTGTGTTTCATTCCTTATGTCCTAGTCCCATCATGTGGCCATTTCCTTTTCTTCCTTTCTGTTAAAAGCTTTGGTGTTTTGCACAGAAACATTATTTCCCCAGGAGAGACCCAGGAGTGGGGGCTGCATTCCTGTGCCAAACAGTCACTGGAAGGGGGCAGACAAAGGCCTTTAGGACGAGGCTTCTGTCACTGTCAAAAGATCATCTCCCTCCTGCAGGTCACTGGCAGCCTGAATTTGTTCCTTATCCTCCCAGAGTCTGGGGGCTGGAATCAGCACTACCCAGCCCCTCCCTATGTAGCAGGAACAAACACAAACCTGGTCTTTAAAACAAGCTGTCCCCTTCCTTCTCAGGGAAGATTTTTCTGTGATTGAAGTTGAGCTTCAGTTCCCCTCTCCTAGGGGTGGGGCGGGGGTGGGGCCAGCTCCCAGTGAGCTCTGTTTTCACCTTTGCCCTCTTTCAGTCACTCTGGGATGGTAACTCTGCTCCCAGCTGTCAGGCAGCTTCCAGCCCATCCACCCTGCTCACTAACTCAATGGTCATGTGTCACCCCCTTTGCCAGCACACAGAGCCTGCAGGAAAGCTACTCCTGCCAGACGCATTGGTGGTATAGTGGTGTGTGTAGGTGCTTTCCAAGCAATTCATCTGCGTTTGATTCCCAGCCAATGCAATAATGGCTTTTCTCTTCTGTTGTTTCCTCATCTGGAAGTGGTTTAATTTCAGTCACATTGTGTTATAATCACATTATCTATAGAATGAGACAATAAACATGTCGAAGTCCAGCAGGTCATACAGGATGGAGGCACACAAGGGGCTGGAATGTGTCATCTGAGAAAGACAGAACACTTGGAAACCTGCATCTCCCCTCCCCTGGCCTTGCGTGTTATGATTCCAGCTCCGTGAGCTGTTTGTAGGATGTTCCGGCATGATGGGGAAATAAAGTTTTGAGTCAGTTTTTGCTCCTGCAGATTCCTTTGCTGTTACAATTATAATGACATGAACAAAAGGGAGGCACAATAAACATAACCCCCAAATTGCAATACAGGTGGGGAAAAGGATGATCACGGTTAATCCAAACACGTCAAAATAAAAATTAATACAAAAAAGGGGAGGGGGGACGAGATCAGGTATGTGGAGATCCCCTTGATATTTCAACGCACATTGTTAGAATCAAAGTTCAGACTTGGCACAGGAAACCCTGCAACTACCTCTCTCTGAACACCTGTTGAGCAAGATGGAGTTGGGACACCTGTTCTGCTTCAATCATTTATTGTCTCTCTGTTCTCTCCTTCTTCTCCCCCCAATTCCTCATCTCCAATGTCTCTGCCTTTCTCCTCTTGCTCCCTCTCCCCTGCCCTTTCCAGGAACTCACAGTCTACAGCATTTAGGACAAGCCAGAGCTCCCATGTTCTGCACATGAGCCTGTGTCAGAGGACATGTGACCCCGGTCAGAACCAGTCACCGGATCAATATGTCCCTTTATGGGCGACTTCTCTGCCTACTCTGCAATTTACACACACCCCCACTGAAGGGGGTGGGGTACAGCTCTGACTGAGAGGCCTCACAGGAGAAACTTCAGCCCAAAGACAAATTTGTGTGAAATGCTGAGAAGTGAAGAGCCCCCTTCCCCTCCCCCCAAATCCCCAGAACTCTAGAGTCACCCCCATGGCACCAGCACAGGGAACCCAGTGAGATGGGGTTACAGAATACAAGGGGGAGGGAGCAGGGGAGAGAGGTGACAGGGAATCTCTCTCTTCACTTTCTGTTCTTCTCTTTCCTTCCAGGAACTGCAGTCACAGCAGGGAGGGGTTTGTCTCTTTATTAGGGATCCCTCTGTATCACGGAGGCTGCAAAAGTCATAGATTCTGTTGCTTCTGCAGTGGCCACTGTGGCTGACTCCGTGGCTGCCCCAGCAGCTGGCCTGGGGGTAGCTTGAGCAGTGGTTCCAAGGGTGGCAGGAGCAGCCACAGCTCAGTGGCTCCTGGCACCTGTCCCGAGGTGGCCGGAGCAGGGTTGGCCTCTGGGGCTCCCCTCACCTGGCAGCATCTGGAGTGGCCGTGGGTCCCCGGGGCTTCTCCCCCAGTACATGGTGCCACGGGCCCCCTGGACTCCCTGCGCCCACAGCTGGTGCCATGGAACCCCTGGGCCTCCCTCCCCACGATTCAATGAGGGGTATTTATGGTATAAGTCATGGCCGGGTCATGGGCAATGAGCTTTTGGTTTTTGCCCGTGATCTGTCCATGACATTTACTAAAAATACCTGGGATTAAATCTTCACCTTCCTCATTATCGATCAAATAAATCGAAACGCCTCCACCTGCAAGTGGATTTAGCCCAGGACCCTCAGAGTCAGCAGCTGTTACGCCCCCACTGAGCTCTCTGGTCAGGTGTCCTAGCGCTGGAAGCCTCCTGTTTAGATCCTAAAATAGCGTTTTTGCACCAATGGGGCTGAAATTTTGGACTGGACATTGTAGCTCCACCGTTATTTTACTGAATTGCTTCAAAACAGCAAGTGTAGAAAGTCTCCTAAGTGCCAGGCTCTCTGCCATGGAAACAGCTGCCCCTGCTCTGCAGGAGTCTGTGCGTTCCACACAGCAACGTACACACCTGCTCCACACTGAAGCGGGGTCAGACAGCGACAGGGCTGGTAACACAAATACTTCAAATTATTAACTCCAGGTCCCTTCCTTTTTTTAACCCAGGATGTGCCAGTCAACTGGTAACCATGGTGTTATCTTCACCTTAAAATACCGCTCAGGACATTTTCAGTGAGCCCTGCACCCCCTGCCCTCCCTGCAGCTGGCCCCTGTCTGCAGCCAGCCCTGCACCCTCTGCCCTGCCCCCACCAGCTGCGTCCTCCCTGCCTTGCCTGCAGCCAGCCCCACACCCCCTGCCCTGCCCGCAGCCAGCCCCGTACCCACTGCCCTGCCTGCAGCCAGCCCCACACCCCCTGCCCACAGCCAGCCCCTGCCACAACCCCTGCCCTGTCTCCAGCTATCTCCTGCCACACCCCCTGTGGCCCCGCCCAAAGCCAGCCAGCCCCCACACACCCCCAGCCGTGGACACCCTGCCCTGTCTCCAGCCAACTCCTGCCACACACCCCTGCCTGCAGCCAGCCAGCCTGCCCCACACACCCCTGTCTCCAGCCAGCCCCGCACCCCTTGCCCTGCCTGCAGCCAGACCTTACCTCCAATCAGCCTCTGCCCTGCAGTTCCCAGGGCAGGAACCCTGCACACCTGCTTCAATGAGGGGGGCAGGGAGCAGCTGGAACCCCACATGTGCACACCCAAGGGTGACCAGACAGCAAGTGTGAAAAATCGGAACAGGGAGTGGGGGGTAATAGGATCCTAGATAAGAAAAAGACCCCAAAATTGGGACTGTCCCTATAAAATTGGGACATCTGGTCACCCTAGCACACCCCCAGGACTCCTGAGTTCCATTGCTGGGTTTCCTATCGGTTCCACTGCTGGTTGTTTTCCTTTTCCTGGGGGACTCTGGGCAAGTTGGTCCCCCCTCTAGGGCTCCGTCCCCAGCAGGCAAATGGGTATTTCGTACCTTCCCGCTATTGGAAAGTGCTGGGAGAATCCCACAGCCAAAGCTGCTCTGACAGCGCTAAGCAGCATCTGACCATTCCAGGTCGGAGCGCACTGCCCAGGAGGAGGAGTGTCTGGCTCTGGGGTTTCACTTCAGCCCAGTCTAGAGAGAGGGGCCCAGCCATGGGGTTTGGCTCAAGAAGACCAAGTCTCCAATTTGTTAAGGGCGTTTTGAATTCCAGTCCTGTGCTCCAAAGTGCTTGGTGTCAGCTGCACATTTTAGAACGATACTCTCCACTCCATTTTCCAAATCATCATTCATACTGTTTACCCACCTCCACTAGGCCTGGAACCCTGCCAAAGAAGGAAAGAGGATTGGTTTGGGATGATTTGTTCTTGACAAATCCATGATCCTTCGTGCTAAGAACCAAATTATCCAGTAGGTGCTGCTGACAAACTGAGTGTTTAAGAATATATTCCAGTATCTCTCCAGCTATGGAAGTGAGGCTAGCTAGTCTGTAAGGCCCAGGGGTCTCTTTGTTCCCCTTTGAAAGATAGGTCCTGTCTTGTTCATGGATGGGAAGATGTTCTTTTTCAGGTATCTCAGACGAGAACTGGGGCACAACTCCTGGTTTGTTAAGGCCACAAAAATGGAGGCAGGAACCTCTTCTCTCCTGCTGGCAAAGAACCCCAGGTACCGAAAAGACAGGGACTCACACCCCTGAACGGGATTTAGAAAAGGCAATGGTTAAAAAGTTTGGCCCCGACCATTTCTTGTTTCCACAGACTAGACATTTTAGCAAACTTTAGAATTCCTTGGTGCTAAACACCGTGAAACTCCCCTTTCTCCTTCACAGAGGGCTTTAACGCCCCTTCTCTCACTCAGGCTCACGACTGCCCAGAGTTCGAGAACTGTCCCTGTTCCCATTGGACAGATGGGGAGGAGCCTGAGGTATAGAGAAGGGAAGTGACCTGTCACCAGATGGATCAGACTGAACAGGTTTCAGACCTTGAGGAGGCTCTTACCTTCTAAACAGGGACGGCTGTTTTCTAGTAAAATCACTAAAAGGGAAGGAGAAAACTCAAAAGAGGTTCCTCCTGGCGCTCACGTCCGTGAACCCGAATACTCCCTCAGTCCTCAAAGAGAGACCTGGAGAAGGAGACTTGCTGCAGCAAAGCCACAGGGGTCTCTGAGGTTTCCCTGGCCCCTCGCCCCCGTCCTGCCTGGCTGATGTCAGCATCTCTCTGTGAGGTCACCACCTCCCCACCACCTTGGACCAATAGGCGGAGGTCCTGCAAAAGGCCTTTGTGATGTCACTGCCACACCCCTCCCTTGCTGGGCTAATGTCCTGCCCCTGGCCTGGCACTTTGCACGTTTGAGCTACTCTCTGTGGATCACCCCATTCAAGGAGCGTTCATTCTAGGCAGCAAGCCGGCTAGACAGGGAAACATCAGACGCTGCTCCCCATGCTACACTCAGTTTTTCAGAAATTAGTCGCCTTTATGGCCAGAAGAGACCATTAGAGCATCTAATCTGACCCCCTGCATATCACAGGCCTCCTGTATGGCACAATAGCTACTTTGGGGGCAAATACATTCCAGAAAGGCATCTAGTCTTCATGAAATGACATCAAGACATGGAGAATCCACCATTTTCCTTGGTAGCTTGTTCCTGTGGTGAATCATCCTCGCTGTTGAATATTTGTGCCTTTGTTGTAATATGAATTTCTCTCTTTTCATCTTCCAGCCATTGGGTCTTGTTATACCTTTCTCTGCTTGATTCAAGAGCCCTTTAATTCCCAAATCTTTTCTCTCCCTGAAGGCACTTCAACACTTCAGTGAAGTCACCTTTCAATCTTCTTTTGATAAGCTAAACAGGTTGAGCTCTTTCAATAGCTCAGGGTATGTCTAACCTACGGGATTATTCCGAATTTACATAAACCGGTTTAGCAAAACAGATTGTATAAAATCGAGTGCGCGCGGCCACACTAAACACATTAAATCGGTGGTGTGCGTCCACTGTCCGAGGCTAGCGTCGATTTCTGGAGCGTTGCACTGTGGGTAGCTATTCCGTAGCTATCCCATAGTTCCCGCAACCTCCCCCACCCCTTGGAATTTCCGGGTTGAGATCCCAGTGCCTGATGGGGCAAAAATCATTGTCGCGGGTGGTTCTGGGTAAATGTCGTCAGTCACTCCTTCCTCTGTGAAAGCAACGGCAGACAAGCATTTCGTGCCTTTTTTCCCTGGATTGCCCTGGCAGATGCCATAGCATGGCAATCATGGAGCTTGTTTTGCCTTTTGTGACTATCACCGTATGTGTACTAGATGCCGCTCACAGAGGCGATTCAGCAGCGCTACACAGAAGCATGCTTTTGCTTTTGCATGACAGCAGAGATGGTTACTAGCCATACTGCACCATCTACCATACCATAAATTGGTAATAAGATGATCATGGTTACCGGTCCTTTTGCACCATTTGCTGCTTTCATAAGTGCCCCTGGCCGATCAGCCAGGGGCGCAAAAGCCAAAATTGGGAATGACTCCCTGAGTCAATCCCTCCTTTTTGGTATCTAAAAACAGAATCAGCCCCGCCTAGAATATGGGCAAGTGTTCTAGAGAATCACTGTATCATAGAACCAGAGAGCACAGCTGCTCTGTGTCAGATCCTGCAGAAATTATGAGCTGTATGCTTTTCACAGGAGATGCTCCTGCAACAACCCCACCTGTTGATTCCATTCTTCCCCCAGCCTTCCTGGGCTACCGTAGCATTGTCCCCCCACTTATGTGATGAAGTAATAAAGAATGCAGGAATAAGACACATTGACTTGTTAGTGAGAAATGAGTGGAAGGCAGCCTCCAGCTGCTATGATAGACCAGACAGAACAGTAAGGAGTGTGGAGGAGAGGAGCCCAGCATCCCTCTGCTAGTCCAGGGGCAATTGAATCTTTTCTTTACACATGAAGGGTGGGGGCTGATGGAGCTCAGCCCCCTGTTGCTATGATGACAATGGTTATCAGCCATACTGCACCATCTACCAGGAAAAATTAGGGCCAGGCGCCCTTGATCGACCTGACGGACGCTAGTCAGCATGGTTACCAGCCCTTTTGCACTGCCCCATGTGCCAATAGACTGATGGTGAGGACGGATACCAGTCCTTTTGCACCATCAGCCACCCATGGCAGGGGGGAGCAAGGATGTTGGTGTTGAGTGCTGCAGCATCGCGTCTATCTGCAGCATTCAGTAAAGATAGGGTGACATGTAAAAGAGTCAAGAGAGGATTGTTTTCCCTTTCACTTCTGGGGGTGGGTGGGGGGTTGCGTAAATTGCTGAGCTATGCCCTGACCCACCGCGGACACTGTGTTTGACCCTAGAAGCATTTGGAGCTCAGCCAAGAATGCAAATACTTTTCGGAGATTGCAGGAACTGTGGGATAGCTTGAGTCCTCCAGTCCTTGAGCGTCCATTTGATTCTTTGGCTTTCCATTACGCTTGTCACGCAGCAGTGCGCTGAGTCCCTGCTATGGCATCTGTCTGGAGATTTTTTTTAAATGATTTTGAATTTCGTCTTCTGTAACGGAGCGCTGATAGAACAGATTTCCCTGCCCTTACAGTGATCACATCCGCATGGTCCATGCGGGAGCTCTTTCTTTATTTTGATTTTTAACTGCATCGCCACACGTGCTGATCGGAGCTCCACGCTGGGCAAACAGGAAATATTCAAAAGTTCGCGGGGCTTTTCCTGTCTACCTGGCCACTGCATCCGAGTTCAGATTGCTGTCCAGAGCGGTCAGTGGTGCACTGTGGGATACCGCCTGGAGGCCAATACCGTCGATCAGCGTCCACACTAACCCTAATCCGATATGGTAATATCGATATTAGCGCTACTCCTCTCGTTAGGGAGGAGTACAGAAACCAGTTTAAAGAGCCCTTTATACCGATATAAAGGGCCTCTTAGTGTGGACAGGTGTGGCGTTAAATCGGTTTTATGCTCCTAAAACCGGTTTAAACGCCTAGTGTAGACCAGGCCTCACTAGAAGGCATTTTTCTCCAGCCCTCAGAACCTTTGGTGGCTCTTTGCTGCCCCAGCTCCAATTTCACAACATCATTTTCAAATGAGGACACCAAAACTGGAGGCAGTATTCCAGTATCAGTCTCACTGATGCCGTGTCACCTCCTGTGATGTTATTGACATAATCTGTAACTGTATAGATCACTGCTGCGACCACGGTTCTATATTTGTAGCCAGGGCCGCCCAGAAGGGGGGGCAAGAGGGGCAATTTGCCCCAGGCCCCGAGCCCCACAGGGGCCCCCACCAGAGTTTTTCGGGGCCCCTGGAGCGGGGTCTGGAAAACTCTTGCGGGGCCGGGCGCAGGAGCTTCTTCCGCTCCCGGTCTTTGCCGGCGGGGGGTCCTTCTGCTCCGGGGCGGAAGGACCCCCCCACTGGTGAATTACCACCGAAGACGGAGCGGGACCCGCCGCGAAAGCACAGCCCGGTCTTCGGCGGTAATTCGGCGGCGGGGGGCCCTTCCGTTCCGGGACCCGCCGCCGAAGTGCCCCAAAGACCCGTGGCAGAGGCCCCCCTCCGCCGAATTACCGCCGAAGACCGGGCTGCGCTTCGGCGGTAATTCGGCGGCGGGGGGGTCCCCGCCGCGGGTCTTCAGGGCACTTCGGCAGCGGGTCCCGGAACGGAAGGGCCCCCCGCCGCCGAAGACCCCGGGCCCCCGGAATCCTCTGGGCGGCCCTGGTCTGGAGCTCATCTGAGAGCATTTTATTCAGGTCATTCAATGTCTGAAATTCAAGATCCGATGGTTAGTTTGAAAATCAGGCCTCTTGGGTCCTATTCCCAACTCTGCCACTGACTGGCCGTGTGACCTAAGACAAGTCAATTCTCCTTTCTCAGCCTTAGCTTCTCCCTCTTTCAAGTAGGGATAATAACGAGCCGCTCCTACCTACCTCACGGTGCGTGGAGGCAGGGCCGGCTCTAGGTTTTTTGCCATCCCAAGCAAAAAAAATGTTGGCTGCCCCCACCCAAGCCCTGGGCTCCCTACTGCACCTCCCTGCCACCCCAGCCCTGGGCTCTGCCCCCCACATACCCCATGCTGCCCCAGCTCTTGGCTCCGCCCTTTCCCCCCTACTGCTCCCCCACCGACACCCCCCACCACCCCAGCCCTGGGCTCTGCCCCTCCACCTGCACCCCCTGCCACCCCAGGAGGTGTGTGTGTGTGGGGGGGAAATTCCAGATCTTTCCACCTTATTCCAAATTCCTACTAAGGTGCCACTTTGGGGGAATGTGCTCAGTGGGGGAGCGGCAGCCCCCCCTGCTCCCCCCAGCGACGCTCCTGCTTGTGGGGGCCCCTGCAAGACCCAGGGCCTGGGGCAAATTGCCCCACTTGCACCCGCCTCTGGGCAGCCCTGCTAGCAGCTCTTCTGGGAGCGCAGGGGAGGAATGACTCCCCCTTCTCTAGCTTCTCCCCGTGGGGCTCTGGGGAGCAGGGAGGGTTGTGTGATAAATTCCATCCAACTCCCCCTTTGATCCAAGCCGAGGGGCGTCTCAGCCTCCACGATCCCCTTGGCAGGGCCAAACAAGGGATGTTTTCCACTGCCCAGGAGACCCAGCCAGGGACTCAAGGCAGCCCCAGACTTTCCCTTTCTCCCTTCTGGGAAATCAAGTTCAAGTTCTACAAGGAGCTAAAGAAGCCTCAACCCTGCATCTGAATTAATGTCAGTTTCTCACTGCCTGTCAGAAACAAATGTCATTTCAATACCAGGTGAGTCCACGTCAGTCATTCCTCAGCCCGATTCCTTCACCCTCCTGCCTTAGCTTAGGGCATTGCGCTACCCTGTGGGCGTTTCATGTCCCTCCTCAGTTTCACACAGAGACACAATTTCCTTTGCATGGATCCATGAACAGCAAAACCTCCCTGTGTCTCTTGTCTGAGCCAGGGCATTCGATTCCATTGAAACCTTCTGTCCTGCAATGGCAACGGTCAGACAGAGGGGACGTGGCCACCTTCAGCCCTAGCAGTGAGATATTCACTCTCCTCTTTCTTCATGCTGATGTTGTTATTCCATAAAACATGAACCATGGAATAAAAAGCTGAGTTGGAAAAGAGAAGACTAAGGTTGGAAAAGAGAAGACTAGGGGGGGATATGATAGAGGTATATAAAATCATGAGTGATGTTGAGAAAGTGGATAAGGAAAAGTTATTTACTTATTCCCATAATACAAGAATTAGGGGTCACCAAATGAAATTAATAGGCAGCAGGTTTAAAACAAATAAAAGGAAGTTCTTCTTCATGCAGCGCACAGTCAACTTGTGGAACTCCTTACCTGAGGAGGTTGTGAAGGCTAGGACTATAAGAATGTTTAAAAGGGAACTGGATAAAGTCATGGTGGCTAAGTCCATAAATGGCTATTAGCCAGGATGGGTAAGAATGGTGTCCCTAGCCTCTGTTCGTCAGAGGATGGAGACGGATGGCAGGAGAGAGATCACTTGATCATTGCCTGTTAGGTTTACTCCCTCTGGGGCACCTGGCATTGGCCACTGTCGGTAGACAGATACTGGGCTAGATGGACCTTTGGTCTGATCCGGTACGGCCTTTCTTATGTTCTTATGTTCTTATGAGTTTACTCCAGGGTGAGGAAAGAAAGGAGCCACCAACTCCCCAAAAAATCTCAGTGCCCCAGAGAAAAGCTGCCCCTGTTATTGGAACTAATGATGTGCTGGAGATATGTTGGGAAAAGGGACTGTCTGAATTGCCAAGGCAGGAAACGAACAATCTATAGCAACATCATTAACCACAGACACACTCTAGCCATGCTCCAGCCAGTGGGGAAATGAGCAGGAATTCATAACGTCAACTATAAAAATGATACACATCTAGAAATAGCATAATTATAATCAGCCAATCAGAACCTCTCCATAGACCCCTTACGCTACAACCTTTCTACAATATTGGCTACAAATAGAACAGCGGTCGCAACGGTGATCTATACGGTTACAGATTATGTCAATAATGTCACAGGAGGTGACACGGCATCAGTGAGACTGATACTGGAATAGCCTCCAGTTTTGGTGTCCTCCTTTGAAAAAGATGTTGTGAAATTGGAGCTGGGGCAGCAAAGAGCCACCAAATGTTCTGAGGGCTGGAGAAAAATGCCTTCTAGTGAGCTATTGAAAGAGCTCAACCTGTTTAGCTTATCAAAAGAAGATTGAAAGGTGACTTCATTAAAGTGTTGAAGTGCCTTAATGGAGATAAAAGATTCCAGCGCTAGGACACCTGACCAGAGAGCTCAGTGGGGGCGTAACAGCTGCTGACTCTGAGGGTCCTGGGCTAAATCCACTTGCAGGTGGAGGCATTTCGATTTATTTGATCGATAATGAGGAAGGCGAAGATTTAATCCCAGGTTTTTTTAGTAAATGTCATGGACAGATCACGGGCAAAACCCAAAAGATCATTGCCCATGACCCGACCATGACTTATACCATAAATACCCCGCATTGAATCGTGGGGAGGGAGGCCCAGGGGTTCCATGGCACCAGCTGTGGGCGCAGGGAGTCCAGGGGGCCCGTGGCACCATGTACTGGGGGAGAAGCCCCGGGGACCCACGGCCACTCCAGATGCTGCCAGGTGAGGGGAGCCCCAGAGGCCAGCCCTGCTCCGGCCACCTCGGGACAGGTGCCAGGAGCCACTGAGCTGTGGCTGCGCCTGCCACCCTTGGAACCACTGCTCAAGCTGCCCCCAGGCCAGCTGCTGGGGCAGCCATGGAGTCAGCCGCAGAGGCCACTGCAGAAGCCACAGAATCTATGACTTTTGCAGCGTCCGTGACACAGAGGGATCCCTAATAAAGAGACAAACCCCTCCCTGCTGTGACTGCAGTTCCTGGAAGGAAAGAGACGAACAGAAAGTGAAGAGAGAAGGAAAGAGAGAGATTCCCTGTCACCTCTCTCCCCTGCTCCCTCCCCCTTGTATTCTGTAACCCCAGCTCACTGGGTTCCCTGTGCTGATGCCATGGGGGTGACTCTAGAGTTCTGGGGATTTGGGGGGAAGGGAAGGGGGCTCTTCACTTCTCAACATTTCACACAAATTTGTCTTTGGGCTGAAGTTTCTCCTGTGGGGCCTCTCAGTCAGAGCTGTACCCCACCCCCTTCAGTGGGGGGGGGGTGTAAATTGCAGAGCAGGCAGAGAAGTCGCCCATAAAGGGTCATATTGATTTGGTGACTGGTTCTGACGGGGTCACACGTCCTCTGACACAGGCTCATGTGCAGAACATGGGAGCTCTGGCTTGTCCTAAATGCTGTAGAGTGTGAGTTCCTGGAAAGGGCAGGGGAGAGGGAGCAAGAGGAGAAAGGCAGAGACATTGGAGACGAGGAATTGGGGGGAGAAGAAGGAGAGAACAGAGAGACAATAAATGATTGAAGCAGAACAAGTGTCCCAACTCCATCTTGCTCATCACAGGTGTTCAGAGAGACAGGTAGTTGCAGGTTTTCCAGTGTCAAGTCTGAACTTTGATTCTAACAATGTGCGTTGAAATATCAAGGGGATCTCCACATACCTGATCTCTTCCCCCTCCCCTTTTTTGTATTAATTTTTATTTTGACGTGTTTGGCTTAACCGTGATCGTCCTTTTCCCCACCTGTATTGCAACTTGGCGTTTATGTTTATTTTTCCTCCCTTTTGTTCATGTCATTATAATTGTAACAGCAAAGGAATCTGCAGGCTGCCAGTGATCTGCAGGAGGAAGATGATCTTTTGATAGTGAAGGATGCCTCGTCCTAAAGGCCTTTGTCTGCCCCCTTCCAGTGACTGTTTGGTACAGGAATGCAGCCCCCACTCCTGGGTCTGTCCTGGGGAAATAATGTTTCTGTGCAAAACACCAAAGCTTTTAACAGAAAGGAAGAAAAGGAAATGGCCACATGATGGGACTAGCACATAAGGAATGAAACACAAGATCCTTCTCCACTGTGCATTGACTTTTAACCTTGTTTGTGGTGGTGTTGTATCCATGTTGGTCCCAGGGGTCCTCTGGGGCGCCGGGCATTGGCCACTTTCGGGAGAGTGGGCTAGATGAACTGGTCTGACTCAGTGTGGCTGTTCTTATGTTCTAACTGCTGGTTATGGAGGAGACGACCTTCCAGGCTACACAGAACTGAAGAAGGGTGCTGGGTTAGCTCCACAGCTTGTCTCTTTCACCAACAGAGGTTGGTCCTCTGCAAGCTCGTACCCTCACCACCTTGTCTCTCTTGGACTCTGAAAAGTGTTTTCTCTCCACTCCCCTTGAAGAGACATTAAGTTTCCCTTTGGGCAACTATCAGGCTGAAGCAATTGTATTGACTGTGACACTAGAATTGAAGATTTAATATTATAAATAAATGAGTCTAAACCTGAGGTTCTGGTTTTCACATTGGTTTTTCTAACTCCGTTCCCAATTCTCTTCTAGAAAGGCCTCCAGGACGCCTGCCCAGCCCAGCAAAAGTGGCCAGGAGAAAGCCCACACTGCTGCTCTTTCAGATACTTGAAGGCTGCTATCAAATCCCCCCTCACTCAGTCAGTCCCCAGTCTGTGGCAGTGCCTGGGATTCTTCCGTCCTAAGTGCAGGACTCTGCACTTCTCCTTGTTGAACCTCCTCAGATTTCTTTTGGCCCAATCCTCCAATTTGTCTAGGTCACTCTGGACCCAAACCCTGTCCTCCAGCGCTTGGATTCTTTACATGCTTTCACAGAGCAAAGAGCACATGTTCCATGATTTCATAGGGCAGAGTTTTGTGCTATCGGGAGCTTTCCCTGTGTGGATTTGACAGGTGGATCAACACAGAGACACACATTGTGACCCTTCTCAGGGTGCTGAGGACTGTGAGTCTCCTTGTTGCCACCTGCCACAAGGAAGAGGGAGTTTTGCATTTGGCAGCAGGATGTTAGTGACCAAACTCACCAGCCTGCTGGAACTCAAGGACCCTCCTCTGAGCTACAGCAGCCACCCTAACCCCTGAGTTCCTTCAATGTGTCCCCCTCTGGGGTCCAGCCCGGATCACCAGATACCTGGTGAAATCCCAGATCCTCTCTTGCCCAAGTATCCCAGGTTACTAGTTTTACTGTGGGCCATTGCTACTGTATCTCACACAGCACCTGAGTACAGTTATTGAACAAGCAAAAAATTTATTTAACAATGGATAGAGATTTAAACAAACAAATGTGAGTGATGGAAACCAACTGTTACCAACTAAACAAAGGCAGAAAGTGATAGAATAGAAAGGCCAGCACAAAAAACAGAGAGAGGAACAATAAGATACTAAAAGGACAATGGTTGGAACTCTCCATTTCTCCCAGTCTTTGGACTGATGGGTAGTAGAGCTGTAGCAACAGTTGAGGAACCAGGGTAAATTAAATCTAAGGTTTGAGCTGCTAGTGAAGCATTTCCCACACTCACGGCATTCCTAGGGGCTCTCTCCTCTGTGGATTGTTTGATGCCTAATAAGGTGCGAACTGCGATTGAAGGTTTTCCCGCACTCAGTGCATTCATAGGGCCTGTCCCCTGTGTGGATTCTCTGATGTCTAGAATGGACTGATCTTTGAGTGAAGCTTTTCCCACACTCACGGCATTCGTAGGGCCTGTCCCCTGTGTGGATTCTCTGATGTACAGAAAGGGCTGAGCTGTGAGAGAAGGTTTTTCCACACTCACTGCATGTATTTTTTCTCTTTCGCCTGAGGATATCCTGCTGTGTTGTGGTTTCCATGAGGATCTTCTGAGTTCCCCAAGAAGAAATAAATTTATCCACTTTCTTCCCTGGCTGGTTTCCTTGATCTGTTTTTGGTCTGTGCTGAATCTCCCAGGATTTTCCCTGCTCATGACTCCTGGACACATTCCTTTTCGATCTTTGCGATAATGCTCTGTTTTTACCCACTGGCTCAACATTTTCAGGCTGAGAATTCTGCTCCTCTTTCTCACATGCCATTGCATCACCTGCTGTGATAGAGACAGAAACCTCAAACAGGGATGGAAAGGGAAAGACCAAACAAAAACAAGTGCTGAAGACAGGTCAAATAAAAATCAGGAGCTGAACTCCCCCAAACTCTTCCCCCAAATAGGAGAGAGGAGGGGGATGAATTCAGCCTTCACATCCCATCCAAATACGCAGGGGGAAGGGAGGAAGCTACTGCCTGGTGTCTGCTAGGATCTATAGGAAGCCATGAACTATATTTACCCTGAGGATATGACCCCTGCAAGGGACAATAATGAACTGAGAGACCTCCCCAAGGGCTTTGTTGGGCATTCCAGATGTTTCCTTCAGGCACTTACAGATTCTGAGGTGGTTTAAGGTTTCCTCACCTGTGCAGGGAGATCTCAGGATCTCTCTTTCCTCTGAACCCTGGAGGTCTGGGACCCATGGCTCTTCCCCTTGTTCCAGCTGGGAGATCACATCATGCTGGAAAACTAGAAACCCTGCTCAGATGAAAGAAAACAAAGGAGTTCAGTTGATTTCATCAGACTTGGTCATAAAAAAAACATTCTATTCATTTAACTTCAGTGCTTAGTGTGACCATGTGGCCTGTACTTCCTGTGTTCCAAACACAAGATTCACAGCACATGGGCCAGGGGCAGTTCTCACTGAAAATGCCAAGATCAGGGCAGGCTGAAAAAGGGAGAGCAGATGCTCCCAAAACTGCTGGTTAACACTGAAGTTAAACTCACCGACCAGTCACAAATTGTGCTTCTGATCCCCCACACGGGTAATCGAGAAGCTGAAAAAAGAAATCACACGGCCCCCTTTATTCCATCCCAGTTCTCTGGCTCCTAATCAGCAGCTAGGTCCAGTACAGTGAGAGGTTATTTAAAAACTCTGCTCACATAAACAAAGTGTTCCTCTGACCCCAAAGGGTCAGCCACATCACCTGGTCAGTATAGGTTTGGATATTACCCAAAATTCCATCCTTCCAGCCAATCCTTTAGCATCTAAACTAAAGGTTTAAATGAAAGAAAGACAGAAAGAAGTTAAATGGGAACGCAGTCAGATACATTCCAAAATGGATATATCAGGTTTTTAGCAGTATTGGTGAGTTGCTGGCTTCAAAGTCCATCTGGAACACATCCACAGTTTGGATGGGTCATTCACTCCTTTGTTCAAGGCTTCAGTTTGTAGAGAAGTTGCTCCAGAGGTAGGAAGGGGGATTGAAGACAAAATGGAGATGATGCAGCTGCCCTTTATATTCCTTTTGCCATGTGGCCTGTACTTCCTGTGTTCCAAACACAAGATTCACAGCAAATGGCATGGAAAAGCCTTGGAGTTCTCAGTAGACAGGCATACCCCAGCATGTCTTGCTGACTCAATAGGTGTATCCCCTTGGCCCTTTCCATGGGCTCATTGTACAGCTGATGATCATCAATGGGCCATCAAACAGGCTAGGCAGTGTTGATCCCAATATGTCTGGGGGTGTCACCCAGAAACACTGCACAAGTCTGGAAATACAGATATACCCTACATATCTATAACTCACAATACAAAGGTGATACAAACATAGAAATAATATTATCATACTTGGCAAATCATAACATTTTTACTGACACCTTACATGGCATATCTAGCATGATTCATTGCAATTTTATCAGATTATATTATTATTTTATTATTAATACCAAAGTGTCTCACAATTCCATACAGTGTCACACTTGGTAAACCAGTGAATTCCCAGGACCAGTTCCCCAGGGCCTTGAAGATGCCGAACACTATGCTTAAAAGGGATTGAAATACCCACATATCTGCTGGGAACACACACACAGACACTGTGTCAGCCTATACCCCTGTGTTCACTCTTCTAGAAAATTATGATCAATTTTGTACACAGTATGGCTTGTGAGGTATCATTTGAAAATGTATAATCTACTGAATATTATCCTTCTGTTAAAATGTGTAGTAACACTGTATGTAAAGTTATGAGATTTTACAGTATGAGATTACTGAAAATGTTACAATTCTGGGGAACACCCACAGAGCAGTTTCTCAGAGACAGCAAGGCAAACAGCTGGTCAAACAGCCATTCTCCTGCAGGGGGAAGGTGTGAAGAAGACATTTACATTCTATCACAGGGACCTCTTGAAGCTGTTGTGGAAAACAACCACACGACTGATTTTGAATCAGCTCAGCCTGAGGCTCTTTTCTTAGTTAAATGTGCGCAGGGGGCGACAGCTATTGGAATACTGTCCCCCTGAGCTAAAAATCACACAAGCCTTTTAAAGCTTAAAACCCCAAACAACGACACATATGTTGCACGTTAATTACCTTATTTGGAATATATTGCAAAATATGATGCAAGCAATGTTGGAAATAATTAAGAAAGGGATAGATACGACAGAATATATCATATATCATATTTGTAAAAACAGCAAATGAATCCATGATACACCCACATCTTGAATACTGCATGAAGATGTTGTCGCCCCATCTCAAAAAAAGATATATTGGAATTGGAAAAGGTTCAGAAAAGGGCAACAAAAATGATTAGGGGTATGGAACAGTTATGCCAGACCTAACCCCCAGTTTCACTTGAGCAAACAGGAGCTATTTGACACTGTGCGATATGGCTCCTGTGCTCTGTTCCCAAAGTGTTCTGCAGCAGGGGAGGGTCTCTGGCAGTGTGTGTGTGTCACTGGCATATTGGGGTGATGCTGAAACAGGACACAGTAGAGGTGGCATTGTGGGGCTGGCATGAACCTTTTCTCTTCATTTCCCCTTCCAAGAACCGAGGGGACAGGAACCCTTACCCAGCGAGGTCACCGTCTCATAGTTCTCCTGCATGACATCCCAGTAGAGGGCTCTCTGAGTGGGGCCCAGCAGAGCCCACTCTTCCCTGGTGAAATAGACAGCCACCTCCTCGAAGGTCACCGGCCCCTGAAAGAGCAAGAGTCCCCACTCAGAGCCCCACTATTTGTGGCAGAGAGGAGCGAATCAAATGGAAGCTCTGGGTGGATCGCAGTCAACAGAGTCCCACCCACACCCCGCTCAGAGTATCCAGCAAATACCAGGGTGAGGGGACGAAGAGGGAGCCCCTTGTCTCTCCCAGCAGATCCATCACACACCTACTGGCCACCGACTGATACAGGAGACGGAGCCCCTAGCAGGGTCCAGGGAGAGCTCCCTGGTAGGAAGCCCAATAACCTCCTCATTGTGAGGAGCAGGATATGAAGGGAGAGGCAGCTCCAATAAGCCTGACTCATGGGTGCCCCCTTCATATCTCACAGCAGCCACTGGTTAGTGAGGTCAGTCTCCAGGTCAGTTTGACTAGCTCCATGTAGGTGGGCTATTTTCTTTCTTCACAAATTAGGGCATTTCCACCTCTCAATCTCCAGGGTCGGTTCCTAGAATCTAGGCCACTTATTAAATAACTCGCAGCAGGTTTGCTACACCCTGGCCTCCTCCTTTCCCCACGCTGTGAATTTCCTGCCCCGCTCAAACCTCCAGACCAGACTGTGCAAACCTTCCCATCTCCGGTGTATTTGCTCTCCCTCTCCTCCAGCAGGAACCCACCAGCAAGCCCCCGATAATCCCTACCTGAGTTGGCTCCACTGCAGCCATTTCTCTTCCCTGTCCCACGCCAGGCTGGGATGAGCTGGAGCAAAATATGGATGTCATTCTGCAGCCTGTCTGGGGGAGAAGGGCAGTTGTGGGCGTTTCAGAACCAGTTTTAGTTAATTTCACATCAGAATTCCCCCAGGCCCTTTCCCTGCAGACAGACACCCTAGAGTCTGCCATGCTGGGAAATGCTCAATCTGTTTATTACAATGTAGACCTGGCCCCTCCTGCTAGGCTAAGCCCAGACACATTTTTAACCTCCCTTCTCCCACCCCTCACCCCCTAACAAAGTCTCTGAACACAAGGCTAGAAACCAAAGGAGTCACTGTGGGGGATTCCCTCGGACACTGACCCCACGGCAGCCACACCGCAGCAGGGGGAATATGGAGTCAGGAACTGGCTTTTCCTCTGTCTGATCCTTGTTTTGTTCACTGGAAAGTGGTTCTGCCCAGGGATGCAGCAATACATGTGTCTGGGTGGACTAGAGAGCTGGAAATCTCTCCCCACTCATTTCTACCACTGCCCCTTTCAGTCTCTCCTTCCCCTGTCCTCTCTCCCTGCCCCTCTGGCTGGGAAGGTCCCATTCCTGGGGGCTTTGCTCTCCCAGGGCTGGATTTTCTCCTGGGAATTGCTAATGGGAAGAGAAATAGGGAGGCGCTGTTTGTGCAGAGTCACTTTCTTGCCAGACCCCAGCACTTTCCCTGAGGTCTTTCAGTTACCTGGAGACTTGGCTCAGAATTTAGTATTAACAGGTCCCAGGGCTGCCCTAGGGGGCTAGGACCAGCTGGAGAAAGTCATCCCCTGGGCCGGGCAGAGAAGCAACTTTAATTCAGGTCACTTCCCAGCACAGAACCCCGCTGGGGGAGCAGCAGCTGCTAAGCCTGGTCTCCCAGATCACAATGGAGGCTGCAGCGTCTGACCCAGGAAGCTGAACCCCAGTATCCTGGGCAGAGAGGGACAGAGCGTCTGAGCAGCTTCCCTCCTTTAGCTCTCTGGGGAGAGCAGCTAATGAGAGCCCCTCCTCACAGGGAGAATTGCTGATCTCATTTGCCCCACTGTCCATCCGGAGTCACTCCTTGTCTCTCCATACAGGGACTCTCGATTAACATTTCTCTTAATGAATCCAGATTTCAGAAAGAATGAGTCCAGAATGCTGTGGAAGAGACCATTGTGCGGCAGTGCTGACCCCCCTCCCACCTCCCTCACCCCCAGATCCAGGACAAGGACTGGACAATCTAGGACAATGGAACTGGAAGTTCCTGCAGTTTTCAAGAGGGGAGAAAAGCAAAAATCTGTGATTTCACCTCACAGTGTTTGATAAGTGGCTAGAAAGCTATCACGGTGACTGGGCCTGGCCGGGGAATGTCGGGCAGTGCTTGGAGCCAGGATTCTGGCATAAGCTAATCACGGAGAAGCAGCAAGGTCAGGAGCAGCCCCCAGAGCCCCAACCAATCCCCCCCGCCCAGATACTCCCTGGGACCCAGCCCCCAGAGTCCCTGGCCAGGGACCTCAGATACCCCTCAGAGCCCCACCGGCCAGAGAACCCCACCAGATCTTCATTGCCAGGTTGGGAATCCCAAAGGGTTCCCCCCACCAAGAGACCCCAACAGCCAGAGACCCCCCCAAAAGGGACCCCCACTGGGAACTCAGTCCCTCACTACCTGCCTAGGATCCCCCCCCCCCCCGCAGGATCTGCCCTGCCCTTTGCCTGGCACCCCCTCCTCCCCCCTGCGGGATCCCCTGATGATTTACAGGGGCACCCCCTGGCCTAGCGTCGGGGATTCTCCCACACACACTCTGTGCACTGGGCAGGGCAGCGATCCCAGGAGCCAGCCGGGGAATCCCAGACAGAGCCCCTGGCACAGCACCAGGCTCCCTCTAACCCCCTGTCCCGCCTCCCCAAGAGACGCCCACCCCGGCTGTTCTGCAGCCACCAGGCCCCCAGCGATACCCACCTCCAGGACCCACAGCCTCAGGGCTGGGCACATCACACCCACCCCCTGAAACCCCAAATCTCCAGAACCCACCAACCTCACTAGGGTACCCCCTGCCCAGCCACCCAGAGGCCTCCCGCCACCACAATCCCCCTTCAGCTGCTATCTCCCCACACAGCCCCTCCCCCACCCAGCAACACTGTTACCTCACAGTGCCTGAGAAGTGGATAGAAAGTGACCACCGCCCCCTGCTGGCCAGTCACACAGGCAGAGGGAGCCCTGGGGGATGTCTCTTGAACAGGAGAATGGAAGGCCTGGAGGGACAAAATAGATAAGAAATGTCCATGGCCTGTCACTAGGAAATAATGGCCACCCTGGATCCACCCCAGAAGTGGCTACATCTTAGCACTGCCCAGTCACCCAGAGGCCACCAGATGATGCCAATAGCCGGGGGCAGGATTTCTCTGGGCCACTGAAATGTTTCAGGGAGTTGGTGCGTGAGCTCAGCCTTGCATCCATCCCTGATGTTTCATGGACTAACAGCAGCAGCGTAAAGAAAGAGCCGAGCCAATATCTCACTCTCAGAGGGGAAGGTGGCCACGTCCCCTCTGTGACCTCCAGGGGAATAAGGCAGCGCTTCAAAGGAAAACGTTAGAAGTGGCAGGGGAGAAATAGGAAAAGAAAACGCCCCTTTTCTCAGGAGATACAAACTCGACTCCCTCCTGTCTCTATCACCAGTGGATTTAGCCTCCCTCCTTGTGAGCTGTCAATAAAATAAAGAGGCAACAAGGTGGTTTGGCACAAACAAAGGTCAGTGTAGTCAGGGTAAAGGTACAGAAAACTGGGGGAAGAAGCGAAAATGCAAACTTAATGAATCCAATCAAAACAGCGACTGGCTTTGGGAGCTTAACACTCAGGCCCAGAAACCCTCCCTTGGAAACCGGAAAACACTAAATGATGTCCCAGCACAGAAACCTTTCCCCCCTGTGCAGGTGCAGCGGGTCCCACGGGCCGGCGCGAGGCCCAGGACCTTCCACTCTCCGACTGGTTTAGAGCCGTTGAGGAGGAGCCCTGGGGCGTCCAGACGACGGGTGGGTTTCGTCGCTGGCAGGGAGGCCCTGTGGGAGGCTGGACACCAGGGATGCAGGACGGCAGGAATGGTGGTGACAGGCCTCCTGTTCCTCAGTCTCACGGCGGGACCGAGGGGGCTCGTCACTCTCCGGCTCGGGAGCACTGGGTAGACCCGACCGTGGACGGGCCGTCGCTGGGGGGGGGGGGGGGCGGCCCCCCGCAGGCGCTGAGCACGTCCTTATATCACTTTTGTGGCGGGAAAAGTGCTGAGGAGATGGAACGCTGAGGGCTGGTTTTGGCGGGAAAAACCGGTTTGGACTGGTTTGAGCCTGTGTCCTGATGGTAAACAAGTCCCCTCTCAGAGATGGAGTCCAGGGGTCAATAGTTCATATGCTCCAGATTGGATCTTATTTTAAAGCCAGTGATTTAACATAAGAACATAAGAAAGGCCGTACCGGGTCAGACCAAGGGTCCATCTAGCCCAGTATCTGTCTACCGACAGTGGCCAATGCCAGGTGCCCCAGAGGGAGTGAACCTAACAGGCAATGATCAAGTGATCTCTCTCCTGCCATCCATCTCCATCCTCTGACGAACAGAGGCTAGGGACACCATTCTTACCCAGCCTGGCTAATAGCCATTTATGGACTTAGCCACCATGAATTTATCCAGTTCCCTTTTAAACATTGTTATAGTCCTAGCCTTCACAACCTCCTCAGGTAAGGAGTTCCACAAGTTGACCGTGCGCTGCGTGAAGAAGACCTTCCTTTTATTTGTTTTAAACCTGCTGCCTATTAATTTCATTTGGTGACCCCTAGTTCTTGTATTATGGGAATAAGTAAATAACTTTTCCTTATCCACTTTCTCAACATCACTCATGATTTTATATACCTTTATCATATCCCCCCTTAGTCTTCTCTTTTCCAAGCTGAAGAGTCCTAGCCTCTTTAATCTTTCCTCATATGGGACCCTCTCTAAACCCCTAATCATTTTAGTTGCCCTTTTCTGAACCTTTTCTAGTACTAGAATATCTTTTTTGAGGTGAGGAGTCCACATCTGTAACACAGTATTCGAGATGTGGGCGTACCATGGATTTATATAAGGGCAATAATATATTCTCAGTCTTATTTTCTATCCCCTTTTTAATGATTCCTAACATCCTGTTTGCTTTTTTGACCGCCTCTGCACACTGCGTGGACATCATCAGAGAACTATCCACGATGACTCCAAGATCTTTTTCCTGACTCGTTGTAGCTAAATTAGTCCCCATCATGTTGTATGTATAGTTGGGGTTATTTTTTCCAATATGCATTACTTTACATTTATCCACATTAAATTTCAATTTACTTCATAAACATCTTATTAACCAACTAACTGAACATATTGAACAGTTTATACTTCTCACACCTAACAGTGTTTGTCCTCCAGATGTGTTTACAGGTGTTGAATTGTGGGGGAGAGAGGCCAATTCATGTCTCTACCCCCCCTTTCATAGTTTCTTCCAACTGGCTAGGAAGTACCTTTGCTAGGATGTGAGTCAAGCAGTGCCCATTGTCGCTGTGCTATCTCGGAGAAGTCTGCATTGTACCGGTTCCTGGGATAGTCCTTGGGAGTGTGGATCCCTTTAATGGGCCAGCAGCGAGTCTGGCTCCTCCATTGTCACACCTGAAAGGCTGGTGGTGGGCATTTCCCAACCTCATCTCAGTAACACACACAGAGCAAAACTTCCCAACCAATGCTACACACACAATCCAACACAATATTAAGGTTCAACAGACCAAGACTTTTGAAATGATACCTCACCAGGCAGACTTTGTACAAACCGTATCATCATTATATGAGACTGGTGAATATGGGGCTTCCAGGGTGCTGCTCTGAGCACAGCGAGCCGCCCCTGGGCTGACATTGCAATGGAGACGTACCCTTAGAGTCCATCTCTCCTGGGATAAAGATGGCAGCATGGCTGGCCTGGACCATCTGACGTGGGCTCATGAAGCTAAAGCTGAGAGGCTAAAAACTGTGGTGCAGATATTTGTGTTCACACTGAAGCCTGGGTTCGGAAACCCTCACCCCTCGTGGGGTCTCAGAGACTGGGCTCAAGCCCATCTGTCTGCACTGTAATTTTATAGTCTTGCAGCCCAAGCCCCATAACCCTGAGTCAGCTGACCCGGGCTTTGCGACAGGTGCCCTGGGTGTGTTAATTGCAGTGCAGACATAACATTAGGCTACGTCTCCAGTGCAATGAAACACCCACGACTGGCCCATGTCACATTAATCAGGGTCATGCGGCTTGGGCTGTAAAGTTGCAGTGTTCATGTCTCGGCTCAGGCTCAGTCCCCTGCTCCAGGAGCCCAGAAGGTTGGGAGGGGGTTTAGCAAGTGGAAATGGTAAAACCGCAGGGGAGTATTACCCTGGACTCATGGCATTTCTACATTGGTCTGTCTGCTCTGGGGCAGGGACAGAAACACGTCCTGCTGCTTTTGTTGTTTCAAAGAGCGGTTTAGGATTTTCATTCTCATACTCGGTGCACAAAACAGGATTCAACCCTCGGCATAAACTAAACGAGCTGCCCACAGATTCTGGCAGCCACAATGAGCATTTGATGTGAGAGCTCAGACCTGACCCTGTCCCAGAGGGGACTGGACCACTGACCTATCAGCTCCTAACTCCCAAACTTTCAGTAACTCTATCATCAGTGCCTGTGAGCGTAATTTAAACCATAAGAAAAACCACACTAGGCTAGACCGACGGTCCATCTAGCTCTGAATCTTGTCTTCTGACAGTAGCCAGTACCAGGTGCCCCAAAAGCAACTCAGTAAGGTACCACTGGAACTTGAACCCAGGATCCCCTGTATACAAAACAGTGGTTTTAGCCAGCTAAGCCATGGTGCCTACAGTTGCTGAAAGGATCATGTCTGCACCCACCTGACTCTCTGCCAACCTCCATCTAGGCCTGACAAGCTTTGCTGGTGTTATGATTCAGTAAACCAGATGAGCATCTGACGTTTTAATCCCAAGCTTCTTTGGACAGGACAACACTACACACTAAGATCGGTGTAACTACATTACTCAGGGGTGTAAAAAATTTACCTCCCTAAGCAATGCAGTTATATCAGCCTAACCCCGGTGCAGATAGCGCTGTGCCAACAGGAGGGCTTCTCCCATCAACATAGCTTGGGGAGGGGCTTGGTTAGTGAAGATGAAGAGAATAGGTGGCCCATGGCTCTTGCATTTAGGGAGGCTGGGTGTGAGCGCTGGAAGCTCCCTAGAAGTGGGGGGCCCATTGGTGCCCAGACCATGGCACTGCCCCCCCACCCTTCTCCTCTCTCTGAGGCCCCACCTGTGCTCCCCCTTGCTCCTGTTTGGCCCACTTCCCACCCCCCGCTCTTCCTCTTTGGCTGAGGACGGCTGATCCACCTCTCGCTCGCTCCTCTCCTCCCCCAAGGCCTTCCTGCCTGCTGCTCGTGCCTCTCCACCCCCTACCACAAGGTCTGCCCACCAGCCGCCACCTCTCTGACCCATCCCTGCAACCCACCCTGCCCACCACCCACACCTCTCTGCCCTCCCTGAGACCTGCCCTGCCCACTGCCCCCACCTCCGAGACCTGCTCTGCCACCGCTAACCTCTCTGCCCCTCCCCTGAGACCCCACCCTGTCCACGTCTTTCTTCGGTCGTCTGTTGTTATTCCATGAAGCATCAAGAATGGAATAAAAAGCTAAGTTTACTCCAGGGTGAGGAAACAAAGAATCCACCAACCCCCGGCAATTGCTGCTTTTACTTAAAGTGTTTAGTTAAAACAGCTATTGAATGTCCTCCCTATGCCCCTTGTGTCACCAGAGCACATCCATCCTAGCAGTTCGTGGATGGCAACAGAGAGCAGTGCACTGTGGGCAACTATCCCACTGTGCAACTGGCTGCAGGGTGTTTTGGGAAGGGTTTGCAATGCCTCACGGACTGGTACAGCATCACATGATGCAGGTTTCTCTATCCCACCGTTCCACGGGCATCTTACTAGATTGCCAGCTGCTTTTCAACTGCAGTGTGCGTGGCGGGGTAGAGACTGTTTGTGTTCTGGGGAGAGACAGTGTGTGTGCTGGGGAAGAGTGAGTGTGTTTGAGCTAGGTAGGAGCGGATCACTATTATCCCTACTCGAAAGAGAGAGAAGCTCAGGCTGAGAAAGGAGAATTGACTTCTCTTAGGTCACACAGCCAGTCAGTGGCAGAGTTGGGAATAGGACCCAAAAGCCCTGATTTTCAATCTAACCATCGGATCTTGAATTTCATACACTGAATGACCTGAATAAAGTGCTCACAGATGAGCCTCCAGACCAACAACAGTGCACACGAATTATTCAGCAAGTATTTGAGGAGAACTGCAATGTTAGAGAGAATCATGAACTGCTCAGAGACCATTAATGCAGAGAAGCAGCAAAATTCATCAAACATAGAACTGGTTCTGACTTATTTCCTTGGTCTTAAAAGAGAAAAACAAGGACCTGAGTCTCCTCCCTGTCAATAACCCCCTGCTCAGCCAACCAGTGTAGAGACTGAGGACGGGAGGCTGAGGGTTCTCACCAGAGAACCCAAAGGATGGCCCAGGTCACTGGTGGGGATCACAGGGACGGCTGTTTTCTAGTAAAATCACTAAAAGGGAAGGAGAAAACTCGAAAGAGGTTCCTCCTAGCGCTCACGTCCGTGAACCGGAATACTCTCTCAGTCCTCAGAGAGAGACCTGGAGAAGGAGACTTGCTGAAGCAAAGCCACAGGGGTCTCTGAGGTTTCCCTGGCCCCTCGCCCCGGTCCTGCCTGGCTGATGTCAGCATCTTTCTGTGAGGTCACCACCTCCACACTACCTTGGACCAATAGCCTGAGGTCCTGCCAAAGGCCTTTGTGATGTTGCTGCCACACGCCTCCCTTGCTGTGCCAATGTCCTGCCCCTGGCCAGGCACTTTGGAGGTTTGAGCTACTCCCTGTGGATCACCCCACTCAAGGAGGGTTCGTTCTAGGCAGCAAGCCGGCTAGACAGGGAAACCTCAGACGCTGCTCCCAATGCTACACTCAGTTTGCCAGAAATTAGTCAACTTTATGGCCAGAAGAGACCATTAGAGCATCTAATCTGACTCCCTGTATATCACAGGCCTCCTGTATGACACAAGAGCTACTTGGGTCTGTTCCTAGAATGGATGCCGCATATTAAACAAGTCCCAACAGGTTTCCTACATCCTGGCCTCCTCCCATTCTCCACCCGTGAATGTTTTGGCTACTCCAACCTCCAAGCCAGACTGCCCAAGCCTCCCACCTCCTGTGTATTTGCTGTCCCTTCAGCAGGAACCCACCAGAAACCCCCCCCCCAAATAATCCCTACCTGAGCTGGCTCCACTGCAGCCGTTTCCCTTCCCTGTCCCATGGGAGGATGGGACGAGCTGGAGCGAAACATGGACGACATCCTGCAGCCTGGCAAGGCGAGAAAGGCAGTTGTGGAGGTTTCAGAACAGGCTTTAGTTCATGTCACATCACGATTCCCCCAGGATCTTTCCCTGCAGAGACACAGCCTAGGTTCTGCCTTGCTGGGAACATGCTCCATCTCTTTATTGCAGGGGAGACCTGGTCCCTCCTGCCAGGCTAAGCCCACAGGGAGATTTTTCAGCCTCCCCAGTAATAAAGTCTCTGAACAAAATGCTGGAAAGGAGCAGAACCAAAGGGGCTGGGCAGGCTCCATAGGGACACTGGCTCCTCCCTTCCCCTCCTGTGCGGCCATGTCCTGTCGCTGGCAGAGATCGGCCCCCCCATCTTCCCCCCCGAGGCAGCCGCGTCTGCGGGTTCCCCCAGCCAGCACCTACTAACCCCCACCCACGTTGGGGGAGTGACACAGGACAGCAAATTCCCACCTACCCAAGGACAAATTGCTGCAGATAAACAGGCTGGGTTCACATCCCAAAGCTGAGGAGCATTTAAGAATTACAAGTATCAGAGGGGTAGCGTGTTAGTCTGGTTCTGTAGAAGCAGCAAAGAATCCTGTGGCACCTTATAGACTAACAGACGTTTTGCAGCATGAGCTTTCGTGGGTGAATACCCACTTCTTCGGATGCCACTGCTTGCATCCGAAGAAGTGGGTATTCACCCACGAAAGCTCATGCTGAAAAACGTCTGTTAGTCTAAGAATTACAGAGAAAATAGGGAAAATAAGAGACTAGAGCAGGGGTCTCAAACTCAAATGACCCAGAAGGCCGCATGAGGACTAGTGCATTGGCCCGAGGGCCGCATTACTGACACGCCCCCGTGCTGCCCCTGGCCCTGCCCTGTCTCTTCTCCACCTCCTCCCCTAAGCGTGCAGCTCCCCTTCCTCCCCCCTCCCTCCTGGAAAGTGCTAAGCGCCACCAACAAGTGTTTCGTGTAGTGAATTTGTACACTCAGTAATGCACCTCACTCAAAGGACAAAACACGCACTTAGATTTACTGCCTAAGGCTCTGGGAGGGAGTTGGGGTGGGGGAGGGGGTTTGGAGGACAGGCCCTGGGCGGGAGTTTGGGTGGGGGAGGGGGTCTGGATGCAGGCTCTGTGCTCGGTGCAGACTCCAGGCTGCGGCAGGGGGTGGGGGTGCAGGCTTTGGGACGGAGTTTGGGGATAGGAGGGGGTGCAGGGGTGAGGGCTGTGGGGCTGAGGGTGAGGGGTTTGAGGCATTGGAGAGGCTCGGGGCATTGGAGAGTCTCAGGACTAGGGCAGAAGGGCAGGGGAAGGGCAGCCTGCCCTGACCCTAATGCAGGGGGGCGCTAGGACCCTGCGGCAGCAGGTGATGCCGGAAGCCGGCATAGCGGAGGAGTGGAGTCAGCGTGAGCTCCCGGGCAGGCTCCCGGGCGGTGAGGGGGCAGCAAGTGGGGGCCAGGAGACACTGGGGGGAGGCGCGTGGGGGCGGCAGGTGGGGCCAGGGGAGAGACCCAACCCCAAACATTGGGGAGCAGCGCGCGGGGAGCTTAGGCACAGAAAATAACTCGGGGAGGGGGGCGGGGGTGAGGGGAGTTTGGCGGCGACAGGAAGTAACTGGGGGAGCTCCGCGGGCCGCAGGGAAGAGCTCCGAGGGCCGCATGTTTGAGACCCCTGGACTAGAGAGTCAATAATTTTAGGGAAAACGAGGGAATCTCCTTGTATTTTCTAGCCCCATGTGGGGAGGGGAGAGAGAAGGGGAAGAACCAGAGAGAATTGTTCTCAGGTTTTGAGACGGAAAGAAATGGCACAAACAGGAAAAGGATGCAAGTAGCTCACCCCCGTGACCATAGGCGTGCGCAGCACATTTCATTAGGGTGTGCACCCAGGGAGCCCCGCCCTAGCCCCACCCCATCCACTGCCTCCCCCTTCCTGCCCCCTGGCTGCCCCCCACAGAACCCCCAACCCCCCCTGCTCCTTGTCCCCTGACTGCCCCCTCCTGAGACCCCCCCCACTGTAACTGCCTCCCTAGGACCCTACCCCCTACCCGTCCCCCTGACCCTTATCCACACCCCCGACCCCAGACAGACCCCCGGGACTCCCACGCCCCATCCAACCGCTCCCCGCCCCCTGACAGGACCCCCAGAACTCCCGATCCATCCAACTCCCTCTGCTCCCTGCCTGCTCCAATCCCACTCCACCGCCCGACAGGCACCCACCGAACCCTCAACCCATCCAACCCCCCTGCTCCTTGTCCCCTGACCGCCCCCTCCACAGGCCCCCCCAACCGCTAATCACCCCTCCAACTATCCAACCCCCCTCCCCACCTCCTGGCAGCTCTGTCTAGTGCCTGGTCCCACCCACACACTCAAAGTGGCGGAGGAGGTTCCCTCTCCTTCGGGGGGAAGGTTGCCTAGTGGTTAAGGCACAGGACTCAGGCTCAGGTGTCCTGGGTTTGAGTCTCTGCTCTGCCACAGACTCCCTGCTCAGCCTTGGGAAAGTCACTAGATCCCACCTGCCCAATGGGGCCAACACTGACCCTGCCTCCTGGGCTAAATCCATCCATGGCTGGGTGATGGGGGGCGAATGGAGATACCAACATGGGGAGAGTTGGGCTGAATTTCTCCACAGCCGGAGAGTGGGAGCCAGCTCCACAGCGGGGATGGGGCGAGAGGGGCTCAGGCCTGCTCCACACAGAGGGGGGTCAGGGCTTCAGCCCTGCAACTTCTGCCACTAAGGTGACTGGGGCTCCCGAGCCGGGGACTTCAGCCCCACATCTTCTGCCAGGGTCCGGGGTTCTCCTCCCTGCCCCAGGGGGGCTCCTCTCCCCCCCCCGTGCAGCTCCTGCTGGGGTCTGGGCTCCGCCCCCCGCCTCCCAACCCAGCAGGGCTTCTCCTCCCCTGCCCCAGCCTGGCGCTTCTCCCACCCCCCCGCCCGCACTGCAGCTCCTGCAGGGGCCCGGGGCTTCTCCTCCCCACCCCAGCGTGGCTCCAGCCCAGTCGGGGGCTTCTCCTCCCCCCACTCCAGCTCGGCTCCTCTCCTGCCCCCACGGGAGAGGGGGAGCAGCCTCCCCAGCCGGGGCTCAGGGCATTGGGGTGCCGGGGCTCCCCCCATGCGCACGCCTGGGCCCGGGACACTCACACACACACTCTGCCCCGGGGCTCCCCTGGTGCCCAGAGACCGATCAACCCCCCGCCTGCCCCCTGCCCTTGCCCGCCCCCAGCTCCGGCCTCTCCCCTCCCGCCCCGCCAGCCGCACCCAGGGGAGCCCCGGGCCCCAGGCTCTGTCCCCACCTGGAGCCCAGCGGGGCCGGGGGCAGCTCCTGCTGCAGCTGAGAACAGCGGCTCCGCTCCAGCCCGAGCGGCTCCAGCGCTGCCGGCAGCACGTGGCCACCAGGGAGCAGCTGCTGAGCCCGGGCTCCTGCGTCACAATGTGCCAGAGCCCCGGCCCCAGGAGCTGCCCCGCCCCCGGGCTGTGCCAGAGCCCCGCCCCCCGGAGCTGCCCCTCCTCTCCCCCAGGAGCTGCCCCGCCCCCGGGCTGTGCCAGAGCCCCGCCCCCAGGAGCTGCCCCGCTCCCGGGCTGTGCCAGAGCCCCGCCCCCAGGAGCTGCCCCGCCCCCGGTCTGTGCCAGAGCCCCACCCCCAGGAGCTGCCCCGCCCCCAGGAGCTGCCCCGCCCCCAGGCTGTGCCAATAGTCCCATATGGGCTAGTGGTCGGGATTCCTGGTTTTTCATCCAGGGGGCCTGGGTTCAACTTCCGCTGTGGGAACCGTGCAGAGCTTTTGCCCAGAGTGGAGACAGGAAATGAAAGGAACAGGAAGGGATCCTGCCAGCAGGGGAGTTGGACAGTGTGGGGAGGGGATCCCAGAAGTGGGGGTGGGGGGCAGAGGTCTGAGGGGAGACCAGGGAAGGATCCCAGCAGTGTGGGAAGTTGAGAGCACAGGCCTGGCCTGGGGACTGGGGAGAGTGAATGTGTCCCTCTAAACCCACCAACTGCAGACCAGGCAGGACTGGAAGAATTACGTATTTGTTGGTAAATGTCAATTTCTGTGTAAACGCAGAACCCAATGGCAAAAAATTTCCATCGATAATCATCAAAATTGGCAGATGGGCAAAGTAAGAAACATGCTGCTTGAGAACTTACCCTGTTGTAGGAGCAGCAGTGATCTGTGTGCTCCGTATCACCTGTGTGCCCAAAAGGTCTGTTACGCCCCCCCTTCCCCCGCTTGTCTCCTCTCCCTCTCTGAATGCCTGTGAAGTGGCTTTCCCCCTCCCCCCGCATCCTGCAATGCTAGTGGGATGAATGGGCTGGTTGAAGAGCTGGAAGAGCAGAAGAGCTCCCAGGCAGACAAGGTGTCTGGGACTCTCATTAGGCAGCACTCACGCACCCAGAGCATGGACACTGGCTGAGGTGGAGTGTGACCCACCAGATGCAGCCAAGTCATCTCTAGTCGCAGGCCATGAGGAGCAGGTCCTTAAAAGGGGAAGGGGCCCTGTGCTCAGCTGTGCTCTCACAAGCTTGTACCTCCAGTGAATGCCCTTCGCCCCGACCGCCTGGCCAGTGGTTCGCTGCGTTGCAGTCCATCGCGCCTCGGGAAGACTTACCTTCATCGCACTGTCCATCACGGCGCTGGGGGACTCTTACCTGGCAGAATCCTGACATCCCCAGTGCCAGGCCTGTCCTGAGAGCGTGAGTATGCAAGTGTGAGTGTGACACCCCCCCCCCCCATCTCTTCTTTTGAGCTTAGCTATCAATATAATAAATGTGCTGCTTTCTGCCAAACTCTGGGGGGTCAGTAGTCCTCCCTACGCTGACTAGCTGGCCCAATTTTGGGTAACAGAAGCAACATTGCTGGATCTGTCATTGTACCAAAGAGATGGTTGTCTATAAAGGAGGGTTAAGGCTAAATGCAGCCACTGAGGATGGGGTTTGAACCCATGCGTGCAGAGCACAATGGATTAGCAGTCCATCACCTTAACCACTGAACCACCTCATCTGAGTTGTTAGCCAATCTACAGGAGGAGAAATCTACGGCCGGCAGAGCTAGGGACACTAAGGAGTTTTTAAATACTAAGCGTAAGCAGGGTCTGAATGAGCTCCCCCCTCACATCTAGTGAGGAGCTGGGGGAAGACTTCAGGAACAGGCCATGTTTGCACAGACACCCCTACTCTGCCTAGCTATGCAGCATGATGGGGCCGCTTCCCCAAAATGACCAGTTTGGGATGGTGGTGGGTAACAAATCACTTTAGGATTGAGTGGAATGAAATGTTATTCTCCTCCCTGTACAAGTGAAGGGCAGCAGAACGTACCTAGGCCGTCCTGACGGAGGGGTGGGTGGGGGAGGAATCGCTTTCATTGGACGGCAGAGAAGTGATTGAGGACGTCACCCTAACCCAGTGGTCCCCAAACATTTCACACTGCGCCCTCGTGTCCATGGCTGTGGCCCCTCGGAAGCCAGCGGCTCGGAGAAACCGGGGCTGGGAGTGGGGCCGTTGCTTGCCTGGAGGAGAGGAGGGCGGACAGGGGTTCAGGGGGTCGAGGCGGGGCTGGGAGGCCAGGGGACCAGGCTGAGAGTGGGGTTAGGGAAGAGCTGGGGCTCAGGGGTCAACAAACATGTGGGACATAGGGGGGTTCCCGTGTAACATAGTGTACTTGGATTTCTAGAAAGCCATTTGACAAGGTCCCTCACCAAAGGCTTCTTACTGTACAACTTAAGTTGTCATGGGATAACAGGGGAAGGGCTTTTCATCGGCTTGAGAACAGGTTAAAAGGACAGGGACACAAAGTGGAAAGGTAGGAATTAATGGTAAATTCTCAGAATGGAGTGGGGTAACTAGTGGTGTTCCCCAAGGGTCCTGTCCTACGGACCCCAATCCTATCCAATTTATTCATAAATGATCTGGAGAAAGGGGTAAACAGTGAGGTGGCAAACGTTTGCAGTTGATTACTAAACGGCTCAAAGATAGTTAAGACCAAAGCAGATTGTGAAGAACTTCAAAATTGATCTTCACAAAACTCAAGTGATTGGGCAACAAAATGGCAAATGAAATTTAAATGTGGATTAAATGTTAAAGTAGAATGCACATTGGAAAAAAATAACCCCAACTAAAGATACAATTATGATGGGGGACTGAGTTTGCTTCAACGAGTCAGGGAATAAAGATCTTGGAATTATGTCATCGTGGATTAGTTCTCTGAAGATGTCCACGCCATGTGTGCAGAGGCGGTCAAAAAAGCAAAAACAGGATGTTAGGGAGATCATTAAAAAGGGGATAGTGAACAAGACGGGAAGAATATATTATTGCCCTTATATTAAATCCATGGTACGCCCACATCTCAAATACTGTTGTCACAGATTGTGGTCTCCTCACCTCAAAAAAGATATTCTAGCAATAGAAAAAGGTTCAGAAAAGGGGCAACTAAAATGATTAGGGGTTATGGAGAGTGTCCCATACGATGGAAAGATTAAAGAGCGCTAGGACTCTTCAGCTTGGAAAAGAGGAGACTAAGAGGGGACATAGATAGAGGTATATAAACTCCTGAGTTGATGTGGAGAAAGTGGATACAGGGAAAAAGTTATTTACTTATTACCCATAACAACAAGAACTAGGGGTGTCACCAAATGAAATTAAATAGGCAGCAGTTTTTTTAAAACAAATAAAAGGAAGTTCTTCTTCACGCAGCGCACAGTCAAATTGTGGAACTCCTTTCCTGAGGAGGTTGTGAAGGCGCGAGGACTATAACCAATGGTTTAAAAGGGGGACTGGATAAATTCATGGTGGCTAAGTCCATAAATGGCTATTAGCCAGGAGATGGGTAAGAATGGTGTCCCTAGCCTCTGTGTGTCAGAGGATGGAGATGGATGGCTGGAGAGAGATCACTTGATCATTGCCTGTTAGGTTTCACTCCCTCTGGGTGGGCACCTGGCATTGGCCACTGTCGGTAGACAGATACGGGGCTAGATGGACCTTTGGTCATGACCCGGTACGGCCATTTTTACGTTCTTATGTGTGAGTGTTGCTCCAATCCCTGCCCTCCATGGGGGCTGGCTCAGGCCCTGAGGTGCCCCCATTCGAATCTTCCTCTGTGTCCCCATAGGAGTCAGCGCGCCCATCATTTTGGGGGGACCACTGACCCATACTCGCTAAGCAGGGGCTTGTGCTGCCAAAGCCCAGGGAAAAGGAGGAGAGAACAAGTGCGGGGGGCCCCAGCACCGGAACCCTGCCCCCCCTCCACTTCTGTGTGTGGGCTCCGCCCCCTTCCACCACCTTCCACCACCGGCCCCACCCACTGTGTCACCTCTGTTCCACCCCTTCCCCCACTGGCCCCACCCGGTCCACTCCTTTACCCCGGCCCCGCTGCGGCCCCGAGACCAGAGAAAGCTCTGTTGCCCCTGCTGCAGCCCCCAGGGCCGTAGCAGGGATGTGGGAGACTCCTCCATCCCTGGGGCCGACATGGAGGAGACTTTTCCAGGGGGGCCTAATTTGGCCTGTGGCCCCTAGTCATGGGCCCCCACTGTCCCCTTGGCGATGCCAAAGGTTTTGGGGAGGCTGAGCCCCCCCCGAGCCTCCATTACGAAGCCGCCCAGGCTACCTCTGCTCAGTGGGTGGCCAGTCTCCCTGTGTCTCTGTTCCTGTTCGTGCTGGGGAGCCCGGCCGGCCTTTAGGGGTGGGGCCCTCCGGCAGCCGCCCAGGGCTCCAGGGGGTCAACAAGGGGCACCGTAGTGGCCACTCAAAGTCTGCTCACTGCTCTCCCCTGCCCCAATGCTCCTCCGTGGCCCCACAGAAGGTGGGGGGAGCGAGGCAGCAGCACGATGTGCTCCTGCGTCCTGGTCACTTTTCCACACCTGGGCTGGGCTGTGAGGGAGTGCATCAGAAGCTGCTGCTCTTCTGCCCTCCCTATACGCAGCCCGGCTGAGGGAAAGTGACCTGGATGCAGGGAGCTCGGATGAATTGTCCCTTCTCGCCCTCCTGCCCCATGCTTAGGGAAGGCTGCTGTGTGGGTGTCTCCATGGCTGCACTTTCAGCGATGCAGAGTTTCTCATTATCCCATTGTTCCAGGTGCATCCTACTAGATTGCCAGCTGCTTTTCAACTGCAAGTGTGAAGATTGTGTGTGTTTTTGGGGAGTTAGGGTTAACGGTTGGGTGTTCGTGTGGGGAGAAGGAAAAATTCAAGGGTTGTGGGGGGATTGTGAGGGTGGTTTGGGGGGTTTGGGGTTGGTGGGGGAGGGGGGAAAAAAAAAGTAAAAAGTGAAGTGGGAGTTTGTTCAAGTTTTGTTTTTTTTGAGGGGCTATGGGGGGTTGAGGAAGCAAATAGGGGGGGGATAATTTTTATCCCTACTTGAAAAGAGGGAGAGGAAGCTGAGGCTGAGAAAAGGGGGGGGGGGAAGGGGGGAAAAATTTGAACTTGGTTTTTTTCTGAGGTCCACACGGCACAGTACAGTGGCCAGGGAGTTGGGAACTAGGACCCGAGAGCCCTGATTTTCAAAAAAAACAAATACAAACTATAAAAAAAAAAAAAATAACCTAAACCATCGGATCTTTGAATTTCAGGGGAAATTGGAACTGGGACCTGAATATAGTTGCTCTCAGATGGAGCTTAGAAATCAGAATGGCTGAACAGGTTTCAAACCTCCAGCGGAGGCTCTTACCTTCTAAACAGGGACGGGCTGTTTTCTAGTAAAAATTCACTAAAAGGGAAGGAGGAAACTCGAAAAGGATGGTTCCCTTCCTGGCGCTCACGTCCATGATACCCAAATTTACTTCTCTCAGTCCTCAGAGAGAGTCCTGGAGAAGGAGACTTGAGCTGAAGCAAAACCACTGGGTCTCTGAGGTTTCCCTAGGGGGCCCCTCGCCCTTTTTCCGTAGGAGGGGGGGTACCCCCCCTAAGTGGTGGGGGTCCGTTTTGTCCTGCCTGGGCTGATGTCAGCATCTCTTTGTGAGGGTCACAACCTCCACCTCACCTTTTTTCACCCAATAGTCTGAGGTTCTGCAAAAGGCCTTTGTGATGTTATTGCCACACCCCTCCCTTGCTGTGTCAATGTCCTGCCCCATGGCCAGGCACTTTGCTGGTTTGCGCTACTCCCTGTGGATCACCCCACTCAAGTAGCGATCGTTCTAGGCAGCAAGCCGGCTACTAGACAGGAAAAAAAACAGACGCTGCCCCCAATGGCTACACTCAAGTTTTTCAGAAATTACTTGACTTTATGGCCAGAAGAGACCAATTAGAGCATCTAATCTGAACACCCTGCATATCACAGGCCTCTGGTATGGACACAATAGCTTCTTTTGGGGCAAAACCCCATTCCAGAGAAGGCATCTAGTCTTCATTAAATGACATCAGGAGATGGAGAATCCACCATTTTCCTTGGTAGCTTGTTCCTATGGTGTATCATCCTCGCTGTTGAATATTTGTGCCTTAATTGTAATATGAATTTGTCTCTTTTCCACCTTCCAAGCATTGGGTCTTGTTATGCCTTTTCTCTGCGTCGCGATTAAAGAGCCCTTTAATACCCATCCCTTTCTCTCCATTAAGGACACTTCAGCACTTCAATGAACGTCACCTTTCAATCATCTTTTGATAAGCCCAAAACAGGTTGAGCTCTTTCCTATAGATCCCTAGAAGGCATTTATCTCCAGCCCATCAGAACATTTTGGTGGCTTTTTACTGCTCTTAGCTCCAATTTCACAACATCATTTCAAATGAGGACACCAAAATCTGGCAGGCTATGCCACATATCAATCTCACTGATGCCGTGTCAGCTCCTGTGATGTTATTGACATAATCTGTAACTGTACAGATCACCATTGCAACCACTGTTCTATATTTGCAGCCAATATTGTAGAAAGATTGTCATGTAAGGGATCTATGGAGAGGTTCTGATTGGCTGATTATAATGATGCTATCTCTAGATGTTTCAGAGTAGCAGCCGTGTTAGTCTGTATCCACAAAAAGAACAGGAGTACTTGTGGCACCTTAGAGACTAACAAATTTATTTTAGCATGAGCTTTCGTGAGCTGCAGCTCACTTCTTCGGATGCATAGAATGGAACACACAGACAGGAGATATTTATACATACAGAGAACATGAAAAGGTGGAAGTATGCATACCAACAGGAAAAGTCTAATCAATTGAGATGAGCTATCATCAGCAGGAGGAAAAAAAACCTTTTGAAGTGATAATTAAGATGACCCATAGAAGGTGTGAGGAGAACTTAACATAGGGAAATAGATTCAATTAGTGTAATGACCCAACAATTCCCAGTCTCTTTTTAGGCCAGAGTTAATTGTATCTAATTTGCATATTAATTCGAGTTCAGCAGTTTCTCTTTGGAGTCTGTTTTTGAAGTTTTTTTGTTGCAAAATTGCCACCTTCAAGTCTGTCACTGAGTGGTTAGAGAGGTTGAAGTGTTCTCCCACTGGTTTTTGAATGTTATGATTCCTGATGTCAGATTTGTGTCCATTTATTCTTTTGCATAGAGACTGTCCGGTTTGGCCAATGTGCATGGCAGAGGGGCATTGCTGGCACATGATGGCATCTCTAGATGTGTATCATTTTTGTCGTTGACGTTATGAATATTGGCTCTATGCTGTCTGTATTTCAAACTTGTGATATGCTTCTGGGGAACACCCCGGACAAGTTGGTGTCAGTTCTGCCTAGCCTGCCTGATGGCCCATTAAGGATCATCAGCTACACAATCGACCCATTGAGAGAAGGCAGATATACCTTGTGACTCAGCAAGGTCTGCAGGGATCTGCCTATGGAGAGAACTCTAAGGTTTTTCTGTGCCACGTGCTGGATAGAGTGTCCTTGGGACAAAGAAAGCAAAGACCACATGGCAAGAGACTATAAAAGGCTGATGCCTCGTCTCCATTTTGTCTTCAATCCTGCTTCATACCTGGAGAGACTTTGCTACAAACTGAA
>NW_025423341.1:0-132786 GCF_020497125.1 Mauremys mutica | reverse complement strand
TTCCTCCAGCGTAGATTGGCAGTGGCCCTGGAGGTTTTTCGGCCGTCCCTTCCGCAGCATGGGGCAGGGGTCGCTTGCTGGTCGATTTACCTGCTACTTTGTAAGTCTTTAAACCCAGGATTTGGGACTAGCAACAGCTGAGTCAAGGAGAGAATTAATTTCATGAGTGGGTGGGTCAGCTTTTGTGGCCTGCATTATTGGCAGGAGGTCAGACCATGATGATCATAATGGTCCCTTCTGATCTTAAGTTCTGTGATTCTATGATTCTAATGACTTAGCGCCCAGAGAACTTGGAGACATGTCCTGGTGCCTCTCTTAGATTCCAAAAAGAGCAGCAAACAAGCTCAAACGAAAGAACACAGACAAGGCCTTCCCTCCCATAAAACAGAGAATTTGAAATTATCTTGTCCCTGTGATTGGTCACTCTGGGTCAGTGTGTTCATCTGGTTAACCCATTGTTCCAGGTAAAAGAGACCCTTAACCCTGATCTGTGTTTATTTTATGACACACCCCTTATAACAGCTTTGGTACAAAGGCAGGAATCTTTTGTTCTCTTTCTCGCCTGGGGAAAAGCCCCAGGTTTAGGGAGATTCCTGTACCAGGTGACATGGTCACATGTCCTGTGAGACCCCCCCCAGCCTTCATTGTTCCTGGCCTGACTGATAGATGGTGCAGGACAGAGCCATCTCCAGTCAATTGTCCTGGTTAATGGGAGCCATCAAGAGTCAAACCACTATTAATGGCTGTAGCAGGGTGGACCCTGCTCCTGCTGTGAAGAGGTTTAAAAAGTGGCCTGGCAGGCTTGAGAGCAGTGGCTCTCAAGGCTGAGCTGTTGGGGAAATGGCTGCAGCTGGGGGCCACGCCCCAAACAGAGCAACAGGGCCTTATAAGAAGGCAGGGAAGCCAGAAGCCACACAGTCTCTCTCTGCCTATATAGAGAGATGGGCCTGGCTGCATAGAGCTGACAAGGTACCTAGGGTGAAGCAGGGCTAGGAAAAGGCTGAGGAGCTGGGGAAGCTCCAGCCTAGAAAGCCCCAGGCTGCAGCCTAGCTATAGGCTAAGAGGTACTGGGGGTTGCAGGGGGCAACCTAGGGGTAGGCCAAGGCAGCAGGTCCAAACCCCCTTTTGCTGATGATGAGTACTGGATACTGCAGTCTGCCCCAGCGAACGGGGGCTAGATAGAGACTGGGCAGTAGCCACTACTGAGGCGAAGTGGGGATAGTAGGGTGGGGGTTCCCCAAGGAGGGGAGACCCTAAGAGAAAGGGGTTATTGCTGAGGGAGCCCCCCATGTAAGAGGGCACCGGGGTCCAGGGAGGGACTCGGGGCCAAAAGACAGGCGGATCACCGGCCTGCAGAGGGTGCTCCAGCGCTGGACAGAGATAATTCCGGAGTCACCAGCAGGAGGCGCCGCGGGGGTGAGTCCGACCCGTTTACATGGCCCACACTTTGCATCATTACAACAGGACCTCAGAGTTGTCGGAGAAAAACTCAGTTCTCGCTTTTTCTTTGGGTGCAGCAAAATCAAATACTTTATTCTTTCTCTAGTAATTACAATAGAGGGAGGGAGTGCCCTAGGACACAGAGTCGCCCCAGTCCCGGACAGGGCTCTCAACTGGTAAACAATTACAGCAAGCCTTTATACTTTTGTTACAGACAATAACTAGCAATAATACAGACAATAATGAGCAACAGCTGCATTTTGTTTATACATAAGCCATTCTGCTATCTTATTTTTCTCGCTCCTAGAAGACACCAGCCTGCATATTTGGTTATCAGTACAAGGTCGTAATAACTTTTTACACAGTTCTTTTCCTCTCGCCTCACACTATCCTTGCTTCTACAAGTCTCACGTCATTAGGGTTACAGCTGGCCTAACTCTTGCTAACTGACTGACATGCATTAAAATCCCCTTCAAATCCTCTTTAATTCTTTCCCTGCTTCCACAGAGTTATAGTTCATATTTCTAGTTTCAGAATCCAAGAATGATCGAGCCATACAAATAGGATGAACACACACAATAGATAATAAGCTTTGTAATGATACTGTACAAGAGACCTTTTGCATGAAGCATGTTCCAGTTACATTATATTCACAGGTTTCAGAGTAGCAGCTGTGTTGGTCTGTATCCGCAAAAAGAACAGGAGTACTTGTGGCACCTTAGAGAATAACAAATTTATTTCAGCATAAGCTTTCATGGGCTACAGCTCACTTCTTCGGATGCATCCCTAGCCTCTGTTTGTCAGAGGGTGGAGATGGATGGCAGGAGAGAGATCACTTGAGCGTTACCTGTTAGGTTCAGTCCCTCTGGGGCACCTGGCATTGGCCACTGTTGGCAGATAGGATATGGGGTTGGATGGACCTTTGGTCTGACCCAGTATGGCCATTCTTACGTTCTTATGAAGGGAGGGGCACAAGACTGTGGCAGAGTTTCTGTAGTGTAGTGGTTATCATGTTTGCCTAACATGTAAAAGGTCCCTAGTTCAAAACCAGGCAGAAAACATGCTGGCTTAATTTTCCCAGCTCCTACTGGCCTGTCCCTGCTGTTGTAGGAGCAGCAGTGATTTCTATGCTCAAAAGGTCTCTTATACTTCCCCTGCCTCCCACTTTTGTCTCCTCTCCCTCTCTGAATGCCTGTGAAGTGGCTTTCTCCCTCCCGCTCCCTCCTGGAATGCTGGTGGGATGAATGGGCTGGTTGAAGAGCAGAAGAACTTCCAGGTAGACAAGGTGTCTGGGACTCTAATTAGGCAGCACTCACACACCCAGAGCATGGACACTGCATGGACACTGCCCAAGGTTGAGTGTGACCAACCGGATGCAGCCAAGTCATCTCTAGTCGCAGGCCATTAGGTGCAGGCCCTTAAAAGGGGAAGGGGCCCTGTGCTCAGGAGAGCAGTCACAAGCTTGTACCTCCAGTGAAGGCCCTTTGCCCGGAGCGCCTGGCCAGTGGTTCTCTGCGTTGTATTTCATTGTGCCTCAGGAAGACTTACCTTCATCGCACCGTCCATAGCTGCGCTGGGGGACACTTACCTTGCAGAATCCTGACATCTCCAGTGCTGTGCCTGTCCTGGGAGCGTGAGTATGTGAGTGCGAGTGTGACTCCCGGCCCGCCCTGCTTATCTTGAGCTTAGCTGTCAGTATAATAAACGTGCTACTTTCTGCCAGACTCTGGTGGGTCATTAGTCCTCCCTATGCTTACTAGCTGGCCCAATTTTGGGTAACACCTGCGATAAACTCAACCCCTGCAGGACAGAGGGTGGTGAAATGAGCTGAGAAGAATCCTTGGCATCAGCAGGGAAAGCTAGAGGATCTGGGCCGGTCACCTTTTGAAGCCTTGTGGCTTGGTCTCCTCTGCCCTTGGAGATTGGCCTATGGCAGCCGGCTGTTCCTGCTGCCTCCTTTGTGTGACTTGCCAAAGGAGGGAGTGAGGCAGGAATGGGGCAAAAGAGGAAAGTCGAGCTGAGGAAAGCAGGGCAGAAGCTAAGCGCCTCAGTGCGGCTAAGTGGGGTTCGTAGAGCACCACCTTATGCTTGCCCAATGAGGCTTAGACCAGCATTGAGGAGCTTTTCTGCCTGTTAAAATGTACTGGATTCTCATCACTAAACAAAAAACACCTCCATCTTCACTTGGGTTTGAACCATCAGCCTTTCAGTTAGCCACCAAAGTTGTTAATCATAGGGTATGACTACACTACGGGATTATTCTGATTTTACAGAAACCGGTTGTGGCCTCTCTTCCCCACAACTCAGCAGACTGGAAACACACCTGGAGGACAAAGACTGAACTGAACTGATTAGGAAACCAGAAGAGAATAATAACAATAATACTTTCAAACCAAAGTCCCCAAACAGACTAGTATTGGTTTGTCAGCAGAAAATTTTCAGTTTGGGGAATTTTGTTTTCTCAGTCAGACCTTGCCAAGGGAAGCAGGGAGAAAATGTTTGAGTTGCCTCCTTCAGAACAGCTTGGCCTAGACACTAGCTCTGGTTCACTGTTGTGGCCTTGCTCAGGATGGGAGTACTTTAATTATTTGGGAAAGTCCCATAGTGTTTAGGGGAGATTATGAGGATATTACCTTTTGAGATAAAAACTAAGAAATACAGGACTAGAGAAATTTTTTTTTTAGAAATCTGGGATTTAGACATTTAATTTAAAACAAGGGAGGGGGTCTGTGTTTGCCCCAAAAGTAGCTCTTGTGTCATACAGGAGGCCTGTGATATGCAGGGGGTCAGATTAGATGCTCTAATGGTCTCTTCTGGCCATAAAGTCGACTAATTTCTGAAAAAGTGAGTGTAGCATTGGGAGCAGAGTCTGATGTTTTCCTGTCTAGCCAGTTTGTTTCCTAGAACGAATGCTCCTTGAGTGGGGTGATTCCACAGGGAGCAGCTCAAACCTCCAAAGTGCCTGGCCAGGGGCAGGACATTAGCCCAGCAAGGGAGGGGTGTGGCAGTGACATCACAAAGGCCTTTTGCAGGACCTCAGACTATTGGCCAAAGGTGGTGGGGAGGTGGTGACCTCACAGAGAGATGCTGACATCAGCCAGGCAGGACAGGGGCGAGGGGCCAGGGAAACCTCAGAGACCCTGTGGCTTTGCTTCAGCAAGTCTCCTTCTCCAGGTCTCTCTTTGAGGACTGAGGGAGTATTCGGGTTCACGTACCTGAGCGCCAGGAGGAACCTCTTTCGAGTTTTCTCCTTCCCTTGTAGTGATTTTACTGAAAAACAGACGTCCCTGTTTAGAAGGTAAGAGCTCCTCGAGGTTTGAAACCTGTTCAGTCTGATCATTCTGGTGAGAGTTGAATTCTAGGCAGGGAAAACACGAGCTTAGGGAGGCAGAATTTTATTCCAAATCTGGGAGTTTGTCCCTTAGAATCACTGGGGACATTAGGGTTTGTCCTTTTTGTTTCACCTTTTCCTCCATCCATCCCTCCCTCCTTTCTTTTGTGTCTCTTGCTTCTTTTGTCCTTTCTCCTGTTCCCTCCCAACACCAGGAGGTAGGGTGTGTGTGTGTGTGTGTGTGTGTGTGTGTTGCAGGGGAGTGCTCGGAAGCTCCCACTGTGGGAGGTCCACCAAAAATGTGGGGCTGAAATAGTGCTCTGGCAGTGATCCCCACCGATGACCTGGGCCATCCTTTGGGCTCTCTGGTGAGAACCCTCAGCCTCCCATCCTCAGTCTCTACCCTGATTGGCTGAGCAGGGGGTTTTTGACAGGGAGGAGACTCAGGTCCTTGTTCTTCACTTTTAAACCAAGTAAATAAGTCAGAACCAGTTCTGTGTTTGATGGATTTTGCTGCTTCTCTGCATTAATGGTCTCTGAGCAGTTCATGATTCTCTCTAACATTGCAGTTCTCCTCAAATACTTGCTGAATAATTCCTGTGCACTGTTGTTGGTCTGGAGCTCATCTGAGAGCACTTTACTGAGGTCATTCAATGTCTGAAATTCAAGATCCGATGGTTAGTTTGAAAATCAGGGCTCTTGGGTCCTATTCCCAACTCTGCCACTGACTGGCTGTGTGACCTCAGACAAGTCAATTCTCCTTTCTCAGCCTTAGCTTCTCCCTCTTTCAAGGAGGGATAATAATTATCCGCTCCTACCTACCTCATGGTGGGTGGAGGATGGGATCCATTGGAGAGTGTCACTAGGATTAGTGCATAATATGAGGTGTCCTATCACGTTTACTCAGAGCAGATTATGACATAATAGAATAGCTGAAATAGTCTATTTTATTTGTATTTTTTATTTTGCAATTGTGAAGAGCAGCAACTACTTATCTCAGACTGGAGCATCTCATCTAATGTTTGTGATCTAAGTGTCTCCCCTTTGTGTGCGAAGAGACAATTTAACACACTGTGACAAACAGGAGATGCTTTTGTTTTGCAACAAAATATTTTTGCAAAGAACTTTCATCCCACTTGTTTTGATTTCGAGAAACAAACTGGTTTAGTCTGAAGGGGATTTTCTGACAGAAATGGTTTCAATGAAATTTCCCCACCATCTCGATTCCTGGGCTCTATCCCTGCCTCTGGGGGTTTGTTGTCAGAACAGGAGTCAGGACTGGTGGCTTCTCTTTCTGGCTCTGCCACCGCCTTGCTGTGTAGGCTCTTGGGTAGGTCACTTCCCTTCTCTGGACCTCAGGCTCCTCCTCATCTGCCCAATGGGAACAGGGACAATTCTCGAACTCTGGGCAGTCACGAGCCTGAGTGAGATAAGGGGAGTTAAAGCCCTCTGTGAAGGAGAAAGGGGAGTTTCACGGTGTTCAGCACCAAGGAATTCTCAAGTTTGTTAAAATGTCTAGTTTGTGGAAACAAGAAATGGTCAGGACCAAACTTTTTAACCACTGCCTTTTTAAAGCCCATTCAGGGATGTAAGTCCCTGTCTCTTAGGTACCTGGGGTTCTTTGCCAGCAGGAGAGAAGAGGTTCCTGCCTCTGTTTTTGTGGCCTTAACAAACCAGGTGTTGTGCCCCAGTTCTCGTCTGAGATCCCTGAAAAAGAACATCTTCCCATCCATGAACAAGACAGGAGCTATCTTTAAAATGGGAACAAAGAGACCCCTGGGATTTACAGACTAGCTAGCCTCACTTCCACAGCTGGAGAGATCCTGGAATATATTCTTAAACAATCAGTCAGCAGCACCTACAGGATAATTTGGTTCTTAGCACGAGGGATCATGGATTTGTCAAGAACAAATCATTCCAAACCAATCCTCTTTCCTTCTTCGGCAGGGTTCCGGGCCTAGTGGAGGTGGGTAAACAGTAGATGGGATCTATCTTGGTGTTACTAAGGCTTTTGACACAGTCCCGTGGGACATTCTCACAAGCAAACCAGGGAAATGAGGTCTAGATGCAATCAGTGTCATGTGGGTGCAGAGCTGGTTGAAAGCCCAGACTCCAAGAGCCCTTCTCCAGGTTTGGCTGTCCAACGGAGAGGGTGTACCTAGTGGGTCTGGCAGGGATCAGGCCGGGGTCTGGTACTATTCAATATTTTCATTACTGATTTGGAAAATGGAGTGGAGAGCATGCTTCTAAAATTTGCAAATGACACCAAGCACTTTGGAGCACAGGATTGGAATTCAAAACGCCCTTAATGAATTGGAGAATTGGTCTTCTTGAGCCAAACCCCATGGCTGGGCCCCTCTCTGTAGACTGGGCTGAAGTGAAACCCCAGAGCCAGACACTCCTCCTCCTGGGCAGTGCGCTCCACCCTTGAATGGTCAGATGCTGCTTAGCGCTGTCAGAGCAGCTTTGGCTGGGGGATTCTCCCAGCAATTTCCAACAGCGGGAAAGTATGAAATCCCCAGCAATGGAACTCAGGAGTCCTGACTCCCAATCCTCTGGTCCAGTCACTCCAGTGGAGCACACTCCCTCTCAAAGGCAGGGGGAGTGGCCATGAGGGCTGCTTGTAATTGCCAGCTGTGGGAGGGAGTGTGCAGCTGTGGTTAGCGAAGGGGCCTGGAGAGAAGGACTGCTGGGTCCCATCCATCCTTCTGACCCTTGGTGTGACCCTGAGCCAGTAGCTTCCCCTCCGCAGGCCTGTTTCTCATCAGTAGGGTTGGGGTCGCAGTCCCGACAGCCCAGGGGGGTTGGGAGGCTCCAGGAAGGTGTGTAAAGTGCTGGGATGTCAGGATCCCGGAGGCGCTGTCACCCCCGCACTAGGGTGATGTTCTGCACCTCCTGCTGCTGGCCGAGTTTCTCCGTCCTTGGCAATAAGACAGAGTCTTGTTTTCCCAGCCAGCCGATCGCCCAGTGTCATCACTCTGCCTGCTGGCTGGGCAGGTAACTCCTCAGGTCACCCCCCCCCCCCCCGTCTCCAGCCTGCCTTGGGCTTGGGGAGTGAGGAGAAGGGCGAGGGACAACCCTGAACATCCTCCATCCATCGCTCCGTCACCAGAGCGAGTGAGTGGCATTAGGGTTCCCCGGTGGCGTCCCCTGTCTGTCTGGGGGGAGGCAGAAAGAGGGGGAGAGAATCTCTCCCAAAGGAGATTGGATTTGCAAACAGCCCCAGGAGCCCCTCATTCACAGACTGGGGAGGGGCTTCTCTAAGTATCTCTCAGTAGGGGTCTCTTCTAACAAAAGCCTTGCTAGAAAACCCTTATTCCCTTCAGCCAGCCTAGCTGAAAACTCCTCCTAACAATCCTTTGTTAGAAAAACCTTGTCTGTTTGCCTTTGGGGTATTTCTCCCTTCTAACCTGCATTCCTGCTTTAGGAGAAGAGAATAGCTCTCAATGGCTCTCTGGTTCAGAAAAATCCGTCACCGCTGCTCACCATGTCATAGGTTTATTCCCCACTTTGAACGTTAGCGTTCACAGATGGGGACCTGCATGGACTCCTCTAAACTAAAATCCTAGTTTAGATCTGGTTCTCGCTGCCACCAGTTACATTTTAAGTGAGTAACACAGTGCCTGTTCCCCCAAACTTTCCCTGGGAAACCCAGATTCAATCTCCCTGAATCTCAACACAAAGGGAAGCAGCCCACTTCCCCGCTCCCTCTCTCCTAGCCTAATCCGGAGAGATACACACCGAGTCAAATCCTTGACTCAACACAAAGAGGGACTCACCTCCCCCTCCCCTTCCCTTGCTAATGAAACAAGAGAAGAATCAATCAAGTCCAAAAAAAAGAAAAGAGTTTATTAAAAGAACAAGAAGAAAGTACACTATCTCTGTAATACCAGGATGGAACAATGCACAGGGTCTAACTTATAACCTGGAGAGATTTCCCCCTCCCCCTTTCTTTCTCAGTAAAAGCAAAGTAACAGCAATAGAAATAAAGAGATTCCTTCAGCAAAACACACAATTGCAAATGTAGAAATAAACTCATAATACTAGTACGCCTTTCTAATATTCACTAGATTGAATAGATGAAAAGTACTGCAGAAACCTGGGAGGACTTGATTAAGATGTCTGGACTCCCTTAACTCCCAAGAGAGACTCTCTCAAAACAAAGAACACAGAAAAAAAAACTTCCCTCCACAGAGATTTGAAATTATCTTGTCCCTGATTGGTCCTCTGGTCAGGTGTTCCTCAGGTACTGCTTGTTAACCCTTTACAGGTAAAAGAGAACTTAACCCTTAACTAACTGTTTATGACACTTGGCAACAAGGTTCACACTGTTGACTCATATCCAGCTTCTTGTCCACTGTAACCCCTAGGTGCTTTTCTGCAGAACTGCTGTCTAGCCATTCGCTCCCTAGTCTGTATCAATGCATGGCATTATTCTGTCCTAAGTGCAGGACTCTGCACTTGTCCTTGTTGAAGCTCATCAGATTTCTTTTGGTCCAATCCTCCAATTTCTCTAGGTCACTCTGTATCCTACCTCTACCCTCCAGTGTATATACCACTCCTCCTAGTGTAGTGTCATCTTCAAACTTGCTGAGGGTGCAATCCACGCCATCCTCCAGATCATTAATGAAGAGATTGAACAAAACCGGCCCCAGGACCGACCCCTGGGACACTCCGCTTGATACCAGCTGCCAACTAGACATGGAGCCATTGATCACTACGTGTTGAGCCCGACAATCTAGCCAGCTTTCTAGCCACCTTATAGTCCATTCATCCAGCCCATACTTCTTTAACTTGCTGGCAAGAATACTGTGGGAGACTGTATCAAAAGCTTTGCTAAAGTCAAGGAATAACATGGCCACTGCTTTCCCCTCATCCACAGATCTTGTCCTCCACCTGGTTCTCAAAGTCACATGCTTCCACGGGCCTCTTTCCTCACCCAGCAGCCTCCCCTCAGAGTTCTCCAGTCCGGCTTGTATCTGCGAGTCTTCACTTTTCCCTTCAGCCTCCTCTCTCCTTCCCCCCAGCCATCTGCTCAAATCCCCTTCAAACCTCAACCAGAGTTTCCACCTGCATCTCCAAACCTTGGATCTTCCATCAGCCTCATCAGGTGGCACTTCATACAAATGAAGCTCTTTTCAGGTACCTGTTCCAGGATAAGGTACATTCCACAGCTTCCACATCCAATCAGCTTCATTGTCGCTTCCCTTCCTGGGGTCTCTACCACTGCTGCCTCTAGCTGTCACAGCCTCCCACCTAAATGCCTGTCAAGGAGAAAAAGGGAAAACACACACACAAAACAAAACCTGAACACCACATACTCCCTTCCCCACACTCCCCTGACAAACTCCCACTCAAACTCCCCTGTGCCCACCTATGTTTGTGACTCCTGGACTCCTGTCCTGCTGGCTGACTCCTCGTCTGCCTTTATAGGCCCCATAATCAGGGCTCTGCTGTGATCAAAGGCTCGGCTATTCTCAGAGCACACTGCCCACTACCAGTCCCTGCAAACTAACACACACACACACACACACACACACCACTCTCCTGGTGTTGGGAGGGGAACAGGAGAAAGGACAAACGAAGCAAGAGACGACGAGAAAGGAGGCAGGAGGGAGGAAGGGAGGGATGGACGAAGGAAAAGGTGAAACAAAAAGGACAAACCCTAATGTCCCCAGTGATTCTAAGGGACAAAATCTCAGGTGCGGAATAAAATTCTGCCTCCTTAAGCTCGTGTTTTCCTTGCCTAGAATTCAACTGTCACCAGGTGGATCAGACTGAACAGGTTTCAAATCTCGAGGAGGCTCTTACCTTCTAAACAGGGACATCTGTTTTCTAGTAAAATCACTAAAAGGAAGGAGAAAACTCGAAAGAGGTTCCTCCTGGGGCTCCCGTACGTGAACCTGAATACTCTCTTAGTCCTCAAAGCAACACCTCGAGAAGGAGACTTGCTGAAGCAAAGCCACAGGAGTCTCTGAGGTTTCCCTGGCCCCTCGCCCCTGTCCTGCCTGGCTGATGTCAGCATCTCTCTGTGAGGTCACCACCTCCCCACCACCTTTGGCCAATAGCCTGAGGTCCTGCAAAAGGCCTTTGTGATGTCACTGCCACACCCCTCCCTTGCTGTGCTAATGTCCTGCCCCCGGCCTGGCACTTTGGAGGTTTGTGCTACTTCCTGTGGATCACCCCACTCAAGGGGTGTTCATTCTAGGAAGCAAGCTGGCTAGACAGTAAAACATCAGACGCTGCTCCCAATGCGCCACTCAGTTTTTCAGAAATTAGTCAACTTGATGGCCAGAAGAGACCATTAGAGCATCTAATCTGACCCCCTGCATATCACAGGCCTCCTGTATGACACAATAGTTTTTTTGGGGGCAAACACATTCCAGAATTCTCCGGTTCTCCATATGAACCCAACAACCAGCGCACACAGGTCCAGAAGTGGGCAATCTCTCCTATGGTCACTAGATGGCGATGCAGCCTGGCACTTTCCCATTCATGCGATGATCCGACCTTTTGGTTAACCAATCTGGCCCTGGTCCCAATTCGATGGGATAAAGGGGGTTCCGCTCTCCTTGTGAGCGATCGTTTGATGCAGGGGATCTTCTGCTGGTGTTATTCCTTGTGGAAAAGTACAAATTGCAAAACTGATGGTAGGGGTCTTCAGAGGTGGTAGGGAGGGGTCACGCTGTTACCTGCAATGTACACAGGCCCCGCAGCAGGGACGCACCTCGGAATGTGCATAGAAACAGGTTAAAAGTGCATCACAACAGTGAAGCCGTTGTCAAGATGCTATTCTGTGCAGAGGACTGTAAGACAGCCCCTGTTCCTGATCTGAGGCCTGAATTGATTTCAATGGGAAATTGGGTTGTTGGGTTCATATAGAGAACCAGAGAATTCTGGAATGTGTTTGCCCCAAAAGAAGCTATTGTGTCATACAGGAGGCCTGTGATATGCAGGGGGTCAGATTAGATGCTCTAATGATCTCTTCTGGCCATCAAGTTGACTAATTTCTGAAAAAACTGAGTGGCGCATTGGGAGCAGCGTCTGATGTTTTACTGTCTAGCCGGCTTGCTTCCTAGAATGAACTCTCCTTGAGTGGGGTGATCCACAGGAAGTAGCTCAAATTTCCAAAGTGCCTGGCCAGGGGCAGGACATTAGCACAGCAAGGGAGGGGTGTGGCAGTGACATCACAAAGGCCTTTTGCAGGACCTCAGACTATTGGTCAAAGGTGGTGGGGAGGTGGTGACCTCACAGAGAGATGCTGACATCAGCCAGGCAGGACAGGGGCAAGGGGCCAGGGAAACCTCAGAGACCCCTGTGGCTTTGCGTCAGCAAGTCTCCTTCTCGAGGTCTCTCTTTGAGGACTGGGGGAGTATTCGGGTTCACGTACGGGAGCGCCAGGAGGAACCTCTTTTGAGTTTTCTCCTTCCCTTTTAGTGATTTTACTAGGAAACAGCAGTCCCTGTTTAGAAGGTAAGAGCCTCCTCGAGGTTTGAAACCTGTTCAGTCTGATCCATCTGGTGACAGTTGAATTCTAGGCAAGGAAAACACGAGCTTAAGGAGGCAGAATTTTATTCCGCACCTGGGATTTTGTCCCTTAGAATCACTGGGGACATTGGGGTTTGTCCTTTTTGTTTCACCTTTTCCTTCGTCCATCCCTCCCTCCTTTCTCATCGTCTCTTGCTTCATTTGTTCTTTCTCCTGTTCCCCTCCCAACACCAGGAGAGTGGTGTGTGTGTGTGTGTGTGTGTGTGTGTGTGTGTGTTAGTTTGCAGGGACTGGTAGGGGGCAGTGTGCTCTGAGAATAGCCGAGCCTTTGATCACAGCAGAGCCCTGATTATGGGGCCTATAAAGGCAGACGAGGAGTCAGCCAGCAGGACAGTGAAGCCGTTGTCAAGATGCTATTCTGTGCAGAGGACTGTAAGACAGCCCCTGTTCCTGATCTGAGGCCTGAATTGATTTCAATGGGAATTAGGAACTGAAATCCCTTTAAAAAATCTGGCCCTAAGGGATTTGCTCAAGGTCGCAAAGGAAGTCTGCAGTGAAGGCAGAACTTAAACTCAGACCCCTCAAGTCTTAGTCGAGTGCGATAACCTCTGGACCATCCTTCCTTTCTCCTGTGTCTGTCTAAGGACGTGCTTCTGTCTCTCTAACCCCAGACATAACCATGTCTCTCTCTATCTAGCCCCATAGAAAAAAAATCCCTCTGTCTAGTGTCTACCTGTCTACCTACTTTTCCATAACTAAGCCAGGAGCTAGGCTATTTATAAGAAGTCAATTAAAACCACAAACTAGGAATAAACTCTGATTACGTTCAAGAACCAGCATTCTTGTTGAAATCAGTAAGATTATGTTCACACTGGTTCACCGTATATTAACTGAGGAGATATGAATGAAGAGCAAAGTTAAGCAGCGGGAGCTCTATTAAAACTATGGGTGAAACCCTCATGCCTGCTCTGGCTTCTTGCACAGCCTAAAACTGGAGTTCTGCAGTGGGGAAGCATAATAATAATAATGCTCTGCTACATTAAAGAGCCCTTTAATACCCAATATGTTCTCTCCATTAAGGCACTTCAACACTTCAATGAAGTTATCTTTCAATCTTCTTTTGATAAGTTAAACAGGTTGAGCTCTTTCAATAGCTCACTAGAAGGCATTTTTCTCCAGCCCTCAGAACATTTGGTGGCTCTTTGCTGCCCCAGCTCCAATTTCACAACTTCTTTTTCAAACGAGGACACCAAAACTGGAGGCTGTATTCCAATATCAGGCTCACTGATGCCGTGTTACCTCCTGTGATGTTATTGACATAAACTGTAACTGTATAGATCACCGTTGTGACCACTATTCTAGATTTGCAGCCAATATTGCATAAAGGTTGTCGTGTAAGGGGTCTATGGAGAGGTTATGATTGGCTGATTAGAATTATGCTATCTGTTTATGTGTATCATTTTTGTCATTGATGTTATGAATATTGGCTTTATACTGTCTGTATTTCAAACTTGTGTTATGCTACCTGGGAACACCCCAGACAAGTTGGTGTCAGTTCTGCCTAGCCTGCTTGATGGCCCACTAAGGAATCTGCTCAGTGTCCCGTTTGCAGTTTCGCCCACTTCAGCCACCTGTAGGGTTTGAAGCAGCAGAACAATGTCTGCTACCAAGCACTGAGCAACGCAGTGAGTGGTGGCGCTACGAATCGTGGGGTACATGTCCAGTGAGCTGTACTGCTTGCCACGGCCAGATACAGCACCAGTGGAGCTGCAGGGAGTGATGCTACAGGCAAGGCCGGCTTTAGGAAGTGCGGGGCCCAATTCGAACAGTTTCGACGGGGCCCTGGCAGGGATGACTAAAAAAAAAAAAAAACCGTAAACAAACCACATGGGGCTTGCACTCACCGGGCGGCGCTCTGAGTCTTCGGCAGCACTTCGGCGGTGGGTCCTTCACTTGCTCCGGGTCTTTGCTGGCACTGAAGGACCTGTTGCCGAAGTCCCACCAAAGACCCGGAGAGAGTGAAGGACCCGCCGCCGAAGTGCTGCCGAAGACCCTGTAGGGAACCGGTTGTGAAGATTTTGGAAGCTCATCACTGAATTTAACGAATAATTTCCCATGTGGAACTGTATAAAATGCTTTACTGAAATCCAGGTAAATTAGATCTGCTGCATTTCCTATGTCTAAAAAATCAATTATCTTCTCAAAGAAAGAGATCAGGTTGGTCTGGCACAATCTACCTTTTGTAAAACCATATTGTATTTTATCCCAATAACCATTAACCTCTGTGTCCTTAACTACTTTCTCTTTCCAAATTTGTTCCAAGGCCTTGCATAGACTGAGATCAAACTAATGGGCCTGTAGTTTCCTACATCACCTTTCCCCCCATTTCTTAAAAATAGGAACTATATTAGCAATTCTCCAGCCATAGGGTACTACCCCTGAGTTTACGGTTTCATTAAAAATTCCGTGCTATTGGGCTTGCAATTTCATATGCAAGTTCCTTTAATATTCTTGGATGAAGATTATCTGGGACCCCTGATTTAGTCCCATTAAGCTGCTTGAGTTTGACTTCTACATTGGATGTGGTAATTTCTACTTAGAATCATAGAAGATTAGGGTTGGAAGAGTCCTCAGGAGGTATCTAGTCCAACCCCCTGCTCAGGTAGGACCAACCCCAACTAAATCATCCCAGCCAGGGCTTTGTCAAGCTGGGCCTTAAAAACCTCTAAGGGTGGAGATTCCACCACCTCCCTAGGTAACCCATTCCAGTGCTTCACCATCCTCCTAGTGACATAGTTTTTCCTAATATCCAACCTAAACCTCCCCCACTGCAACTTGAGACCATTGCTCCTTGTTCTGTCATCTGCTACCACTGAGGACAGTCTAGATCCATCCTCTTTGGAACCCCCTTTCAGGTAGTTGAAAGCAGCTATCAAATCCCCCCTCATTCTTCTCTTCTGCAGACTAAACAATCCCAGTTCCCTCAGCCTCTCCTCTTAAGTCATGTGCTCCAGCCCCCTAATCATTTTTGTTGCCCCTCCGCTGGACTCTTTCCAATGTTTTCATGTCCCTCGATCTGCTGGCAATGCCCCTGCTTATACAGCCCAAAATGCCATTAGCCTTGGCAACAAGGTTCACACTGTTGACTCTGTCAGAGGTCTCACCCCCACTCGGAGCTGTTGGGTTCCAATGTGGGGACCTGCACTGGTTTCCCTCTAAACTAAAATCCTAGTTTAGATCTGGTAAAACTGCCACCACCCAATCAGTTACGTGGATTGGGACACAATCCTACCCCAAAATCCTAGGGGATCCCAAGAGCCCCAAATCCATGGAGTTCTTATACCCAGGAGAAATAAACCATCCCCCCTGCTTTCTCCCCCCTCCCTTTTCCTAGGAGAGACGCCGGGATCTAACTACAGAGGGATACCTCCCCCTCCTCTTTCCCTGAGAATCCACCCAAAGAAAGATCAACCAAGTCCTTAATAGAAAAGAATTTATTAAAGAATAAAAAGAAAAGTCACTGTCTCTGTAACCAAATTGGAACAATATACAGGGTCTAAACTTATCAATCTCTGGAGAGAATTCCCCCTCCTTTCTTTCTCAGTAAAAGCAATATCAGCAAACAGGAATAAAGAATTTCCTTTAGCAAACGCACAGTTGCAAATATAGAAAGCAACTCAATAGACTAATCCGCCTTTCTAATTAATACTCACTATTAAATAGTAGTAACTACTCCAGGAGAACTTGGAGACATGACTGACCTCTCTTAGATCCAAAGAGAGCTCTAACAAAGAACACAGACAAAGGCTTCCCTCCACAGAGATTTGAAATTATGTTGTCTCTGATTGGTTCTCTGGTCAGGTGGTCATCAGGTTCTGCATGTTAACCCTTTACAGGTAAAAGAGACCTTAACCCTTAACTATCTGTTTATGACCCGCCCCCCAAATCGCCAACAGTGGGAACTACTGGTGGTGATTTCCTCCTAGAACTGTAAAATAAACAGATTAACAAAACACATGCACTATCAAGTTGCAGAGGGGGAGGTTTAGGTTGGATATTAGGAAAAACGTTTTCACTAGTAGGGTGATGAAGAACTGGAATGGGTTACCTAGGGAGGTGGTGGAATCTCCTTCCTTAGAGGTTTTTAAGGTCAGGCTTGACAAATCCTTGGCTGGGATGATTTAGTTGGGTTTGGTCCTGCTTTGAGCAGGGGGTTGGACTAGATGACCTCCTGAGGTCCCTTCCAACCCTGAGATTCTATGATTCTATGATTCTATATACTACTAAGTATGTAAACAACTAGATATTTGACATTTAAGAACACTTTTTAGCCATTTGACCGGACATACTTGGCAACGTCCTTGCCCATCCCCTCCCAGTGGAAGGACTTCCCCAACCTGTCCTTGGTTATGTTCACCCCAGAATGACCACTGGGATGTCATGGCCCAAGCTTAAGAGCTTGTCCCATTACTTATGAAATATAAGTATAGAACAAATATAGAACAGTGGTCGCAACGGTGATCTATACAGTTACAGATTATGTCACTAACACGGCATCTGTGAGACTGATACTGGAATAGCCTCCAGTTTTGGTGTCCTCATTTGAAAAATTAGCCACTTGGCTAATGAAAACCAGTGCTCCACGTGAAGCTTGAACTCACAACCTCAGCATAGCTCCTTTTAGCACTGCTCTATAAGTACTATGCCCCTAAGCTATTGCGCCACTGGAGCACTTATCAATTGCAGTTCTCCCAGTTCCCTAGGTTGATACAGGCACAGAATGACCCCAAAACATTCTCAGTGGGGTTGAGAGCAGGTAGCGACAAGTGTTGGTACTTGGTGGGGTGGATTCTTCTTGGACACCTCACCTGTCTATTGGTGCTCATTCCAAACTTCATTCTGCAGATGGATGGTGTGTGGCAGGGTGAGGCTGAAGTGTTAGGAGTGTGGAGGGGTCTGAGGTAGGGCAGAGGGTGGGGTGAAAGGGCTCTGTCTGGGGGTGCAGTGTGTGGGGTGGGGTTGGAGATGAGAGGCTGAGAGCTGGAGTAAAGGGTTGGGGTGCAGGGGTGTGAGGGCTCCGGCTAGGGATGCGGGCTCTGGGTTGGGGCTGGGAATGAGGGATTTGGGATGTTATGCTTCAGTTTTTCCCTTATAAACTTAAGTCCTGTCTAACCTACAGGACGCTCTGGGAATAAGACACCATGTTTTGTGGTGACATGACAAGAGGAGAGGGTGTGAGAACTACAGCAACAGAGATGGCAGTGGGGTTAGAGTCAGATTGTTTCAAATGCTGCATTCATCTACTGACATTTAACAGCAACGCTTAGCTAACACAAAGGAGAAAGGAATTCTTTGCTAAAGATTCAACCTTCCCCTTTGGCCAACTCCACCCCTTCCCTGACTGGAGTGTGCTCACAACACCCCCCCATCCTACACACACACACACACACACAAGCCCACAGCTGGGCACCCAGCACAAAGCAAGGGAGGGGGTTGCTTGGCTTACACTGGGCTACAATTTTTCAGAAGTCGTCTGCTTCAGAGATCAAATGTGCTATTTAGACTGTATTTTGATTTGCTCAATTCAAAGATGACAATTAAAACAACTGATTGGCTTCTGTTTCTAAGATATTTAAGTTTTTTACATTTTATGTCTATGTATATTGTGTAGATAGCAGAGTTTTAATCATCAATTTTAAACCTAGGTCTTTTTGTGTGTTTATGGTTGCTTTACATGATATTTCACCTCTCCTGTTTATGTAACAATTTAAAAATCAGCAAAAGGGTTATCTAGCTTAAATGTATTATGAATCAAAAGGCAAAAAACTATTCTGTACATAGTTTAGTCCTATTCAGTGTCTACTCGGCGCTTCTTGGCTTGATCTTGTATTCATTAAATGGAGCATCTCTTGTCACTGTCCAGCAATAGTCTGCCAGCATTGATGGGCTCCATTTGCCCTGATAGCGGTTCTCCATTGTTGCTTTGTCCTGGTGAAATCGCTCGCCGTGCTCGTCGCTCACTGCTCCGCAGTTGGGTGGAAAAAAAATCTAGATGAGAGTGCAAAAAATGTCTCTTTAGTGACATGTTGCAACCAAGGCTTTTGTAAGCCTTGTGGAGGTTTTCCACCAACAACCTGTAGTTGTCTGCCTTGTTGTTTCCGAGAAAATGTATTGCCACTAAGTGGAAGGCTTTCCATGCCGTCTTTTCCTTGCCACGCAGTGCATGGTCAAATGCATCATCTCGAAGAAGTTCATGAATCTGAGGACCACTAAAGACACCTTCCTTTATCTTAGCTTCACTTAACCTTGGGAATTTTCCACAGAGCTGCTTGTGTTTTGTCAATGGCCTTGACAAAGTTCTTCATCAGCCCCAGCTTGATGTGTAAGGGTGGTAACAAAATCTTCTTTGATTCAACAAGTGGTGGATGCTGAACACTTTCCCTCCCAGGCTCCAATGACTGTCGGAGTGGCCAACCTTTCTTGATGTAGTGGGAATCTGTTGCACGACTATCCCATTCGCAGAGAAAACAGCAGTACTTTGTGTATCCAGTCTGCAGACCAAGCAAGAGAGCAACAACCTTCAAATCGCCACAAAGCTGCCACTGATGTTGGTCATAGTTTATGCACCTCAAAAGTTGTTTCATGTTGTCATAGGTTTCCTTCATATGGACTGCATGACCAAGTGGAATTGATGGCAAAACATTGCCATTATGCAGTAAAACAGCTTTAAGGCTCGTCTTCGATGAATCAATGAACAGTCTCCACTCATGTGGATTGTGAACGATGTTGAGGGCTGCCATCACACCATCGATGTTGTTGCACGCTACAAGATGGCCTTCCATGAAGAAGATGGGACAAGATCCTTTTGACGGTCACGGAGCATGGAAACCCTAACGTCACCTGCCAGGAGATTCCACTGCTGTAGTGCGGAGCCCAACAGCTCTGCCTTACTCTTGGGTAGTTCCGAATTCCTGACAAGGTCATTCCGTTCACCTTGTGTTTTGAGGTGTGGTTCAGAGGAGGAGGATGGGAGAAAATGTGGGTCCTGTGACATTGATGGTTCAGGACCAGAAGTTTCGTCCTCTTCCTCTTCCTCGTCTGACTCAAGTGAGAATGATTGTGGTGCATCAGGAAGCGTCAGTCCTTCTCCATGGGGTACTGGACGTATAGCTGATGGAATGTTTGGATAATGCAGCGTCCACTTTTTCTTCTTTGTCACACCTTTCCCAACTGGAGGCACCATGTAGAAGTAACATTTGCTGGTATGATCTGTTGGCTCTCTCCACATCATTGGCACTGCAAAAGGCATAGATTTCCTTTGCTGTTCAACCACTGGCGAAGATTTGTTGCACAAGTGTTGCAGCATATGTGTGGGGCCCACCTCTTGTCCTGATCTCCAATTTTGCAGCCAAAAGAAAAGTGATAGGCTTTCTTAACCATAGTGGTTCTACTGCACTTTTGGTGATGCAAAAGTCACTTCACCACAAACATAGCAGAAGTTATCTGCACTGTTCACACAAGTATGAGGCATCTCTGCTCACTTTGGCTAAAGAGAAATGGGTCCCTTTGCAAAATCAAACACTGACAAATAAGAGAGCACGACACTGTATGATTTCTAGAGCTGATATAGGGCAATTGGTTCAGCTTCATTATGATTGCATCATCCATGACTTCTAGGAATAACATGATGCAATTCATATCATGTATGAGGCAATACCAGCTTCAGATTGCATCCTTCATTGTTTTGCCTAAAAAGCAAGTACTGTCCAAACCCATTCATAGATTTATTCATAGATCCAGTCAAAGATGGATTTTAGTCATTACTGGTTAAATTGAGATCCCGTCCCTTTATAACTCACTTCTCCGCCATTCCCAAGTCAAGGGTCATAAATACTGACCCAATAGCATATCTTGAAAACTAGACCCAATCAAGAATTTTAAGCATCATTTTCATTCTGAGTGACCCAGAATTAGTAAAGTTGGACTCCATTTATTTCAGAAGCATTTTGGCTGTAGAGCAATGTAACAAGCCTCTCCTAGCTGCCTCCTGGTGGGGGGAGGCTGGGGAGCTGTGGGGACCTGTTTGAGAGGGTCACTAGTAGCAGCGTAGCACAGGAGGTGTCCTATCGGGTTGAGTCATTGCAGATGATGATGTCGTGCAGCAGACCCCCGTTTTGCCAACCTTGCATTAGGCAGCTTTCCATGTTAAGCGAACTCCCAGTGCCCACAGGAGCAGCAGCCGGCGATTTGTCCTGTGGCCGCTAGGTGGCGCTGCAGCCTGGCACTTTCCCGTTCCCCTGGGTATGGGAAGGTTTGAGAAGGTGACCTGGCCCCACCCGGCCCCGGTTAGTTGCTGTCAGTGGGGTCTGCTGTGTAAGGGCTGAAAGAGTCAATTTGACTGGCATTTTATGATCTTTCAGTCATGAAGGGGAGCAACTGCTTAACCTGACTGAAGCATCTTATCTCGTTTCTAAATTAAAGTGTCTCCTCTTTGTGTGCGAAGAGACAGTTTAAGGGGACGCCACAAACGGGAGATGCTTTTGGTTTGGAAAACGAACTATTTTTGCAAAGATTTTTCATCCAAATTGATTAAGGATTAATGGGGTCAAATGACATGCTGTGCCCTGTGGCTTTAAGGCATTGGAGAACTGCTGAAGAGGTTAAAGGCCGCAGAGCTGGGCGTGGGGCCTCCAAAGTTCTTGTGCTCTGGTGAGACTGAGCAGTTGTGGGGATTGTGGAAGCTGTGGTGTTTACAGGCACATAGAAAATGTAATGAAACTCCATTTTTAAAACCACCCATGTCTGGGAATGGAAGAGAAGCTCTTTGAAATAAGTGTCCCCTTCATACTCTTCAAGATCCCTGGCTCCAACACTCAGCTGCCTCAGGGAACTCAGTGGTGGTGCATTTGATGGAGGATCAAGAGGTTTCTGGTTCAAGTCCAGCTGCTCTCTTACATGTCCTCTTTTTTAATTGATCTATATTTTCATATCCATCTCCTGTATGTTCAGGAGTTCCGCTGAACGGGGACGTGAAATGAATTTCATCATTCAACATTTTCCTGTTAAAATGTACAAACACTGAGCAAAGCTGTCCATCAGCTGAAATCCGTTCCGGTCCTCTGAGGCGCTAGTTTGTTTTCATTCTTGAAACAAAGATAGAGTACGACTGTAGATGTGCAGGTCCTTGTTCTCCACGAGCGATGCCGTGCAGAAGAAGAAGAACCAGTGGCTATCAAGTGGACACTAGGGAGTTTAGACTTGCCTTCCAAGAGGAGTAGTGGGAACAAAAGACATATCTGGCTTCAAGACTAAGCCTAATACGTTTATGGAGGGGATAGGCTAATTTTGGCAATTAATCTGGCAATTGATCTTTGATTCTCAGCAGGTAAGTATGCCCAGTGGTCTGGATGGGATGTTAGATGGGTTGGGATGTGAGTTCCTGCAGAGAATTCTCTCGTGGGTGCTGGCTGGTGAGTCTTGCCCACATGCTCAGGGTTTAAGTGATCAGCATCTTTGGGGTCGGGAAGGAATTTTCCTCCAGGGCAGATTGGCAGAGGCCCTGGAGGTTTCTCGCCTTCCTCTGCAGCATGGGGCACTGGTCACTTGCTAGAGGATTCTCTGCAGCTTGAGGTCTTCAAAGCACAATTTGAGGAGTTCAGTAAGTCAGACATAGGTTAGGGGTTTGCTATAGAAGTGGATGGGTGAGATTGTGTGGCCTGCGTTGTGAAGGAGGTGGGACTAGATGATCATTATGGTCCCTTCTGGCCTTCGAGTCTATGAGTCTATGAGCCCATGAGACCATGGGAGGGTGGGGAGGAGCTGTGAGGCCGGCGGGTGTGTGCGGTGCAGGGCATTTGGAGTGTGGGGGCTGCTGGGGGGCCGGTGGGTGCCTGGGCTGCTGCTGCTGCTGCCCCAGCCGGGTCTGTATGGGGGAGAGATCTGCATTAGCCCCCTTTGCGCCCAGCTCTGGGGGGCAGGGAGGGTTCGGACTGTTTGCGGTGGCTGGAGTCAGCCGCTGAGCCAGAGCCTGCCGGCGAGGGGAAAGACCTGGGGGAAAGAGCTGGGGCTGAGCAGGAAAGTGAGTCTGGAGCTTCAGCTCTCACCGCCCCAGATCTGCCGCTGAGGCCAAAGCAGAGGGTTCTTTTGGTTCAGTTCTTGGGTAACCTGCATTGAGCTGTGCGCTCATTGCTTACAATCCCTTCAAGCCTATCTTTGCGTAGTTAATCAATGTGTGATCTATTTCCCCCTAAAGCCCTGTGTTTTGCTAGATGTGCTGGGGCACCTGCTCAGGACCAGAGACTGGTGCATGATCCTCTCCACTTGTAGGGAGGAGCAGACTGAGGAATAAACTGATCCTCTCAGGCTTTTGGCCAGGGCAAGACGCTGCAGCACCGGGGACCTAGGCTGGGGAGCTGGGGAGAAGCTTCCTAGTCCCTGCAGCTGGGTGTGTCCCTGCCTGTGCAAAGGTTTGTGTGAGTGCAGGGCCGGGAGCGAGCTGCATCTTCTCCCAGCAGCTGTGTGAGAGGGAGCCCAGGCTGGGGAGATAGAGGGCTCAGTGGTACCCCAGCTCCAAGTTGCACCCCTGGGGGCCTTTAAACATTAGGAACCATCAGAGTTAAGGTGACGTGTACAAACTTTGTGCAGTACTGTTGTGCATGCGTGTTATGATACAGACTCCCAAGCGTGGCCTTGGGGTGAATTCCCTGCCCCTGACAGCATCAATTTCCTCCAGACCACCAAGGGAAGTGGTGCTTTCTCCATCCATCCCTTGATGAGGTGCCTTTGTGGAGTCTGCTTTGGTCCAAAACTTGCTAGAGTGCCATACAGGAGGCCTGGGCTGTGCAGAGGGGTCAGATGAGATGATCTAAGTGTCTTTTGTGGCCTTAGTCTCCAAATCTCTGCAAAACTAAGTGTGGCACATTGAGAGCCTCTGAGGTTTCCATGTGCTGCCTGCTTGATCCCCAGCACTAACCCTGAGTGCGTGGGGGTGTCACAGGGAGAGCAGCTGAAACATGAAAGGGGCTGGCCAGGGACAGGACATTAGCCCTGCAGGGCAGGGGTGGGTGAGGCGGTGACATCACAAGGGCCTTGTGCAGCACCTCAGCTGATTGGTGAAAGGAGGTTGGGAGGCGGTGACCTCACAGAGCGTCCATGACAACAGCCAGGTAGGACAGGCTGCAGGGCTGGGGCCATCTCAGAGACCCCCAGGACTTTGCTGCGGAGAGTCTCCTTCTGTAGGTCTCCCCAGCCTAGGTCCGTGCTGATTAGGCCTCCACTGGATTCTTGTGTACAGTTCTGGGCATCGCATTTTTGGAAAGATGCAGAGAAATTGGAGAAAGTCCAGAGAAGAGCAACAAGAATGATGAAAGTCTAGAAAACATGACCTATGAGGGAAGATTGAAAGAATTGGATTTGTTAAGTCTGGAGAAGAGAAGACTGAGAGGGGACATTACAGTTTTCAAGTACCTAAAAGGTTGTTACAAGGAGGCAGGAGAAAAATTATTCTCCTTAACCTCTCATGATAGGACAAGAATCAAGAGGCTTAAATTACAGCAAGGGAGGTTTAGGTTAGACATTAGGAAAAACTTGCTAAGAGTCAGGGTGGTTAAGCAGTGGAATAAATTGCCTAGGGAGGTTGTTGAATCTCCATCCTTGGAGATTTTTAAGAGCAGGTTAGACAAAGCCCTGTCAGAGATGATCTATATAATACTTAGTCTTGCCTTGAGTGCAGGCGACTGGACTCGATGACCTCTTGGGGTCCTTCCAGTCCTATGATTCTATGATCCAAAGGTCTCTTCTTGCCTTAACGTCTACAAATCTCTGCAAAACTAAGTATGGCCCATTGAGCAGCCTCTGATGTTTTCATGTGTCGCCTGCTTGGTGTCCAGAAGTAACACTGAGTGAGTGGGGGTGTGGGGGTGACACAGCAGGAGCAGCTCAAAGATGCAAAGGGGCTGTCCAGGGCGGTGACATCACACTAGCCTTTTACAGGAGCTGGGCTGATTGGTCAAAGGAGGTTGGGAAGCGGTGACCTCACAGAGAGTCTATGAGCAGGGGCAGGTAAAGAGGCTGCAGGGTGGGGGAACTGGCTTTGCTGCAGGGAGTCTCCTTCTCAAGGTCTCCCCTTGAGGAGTGAGAGATAATACAGGGTCACGCCTGTGAGCGCGAGGAGGATCCTCCTTGGGGTTTTCCCCTTTCCCACTGCTAATTGAGTGAGAAGACAGACGTCCCTGTGGAGCAGAGAAGAGCCTCAGAGAGGTTTCATGTTGTTGTTTCATGTTGTCCTAGGTTTCCTTCATATGGACTGCATGACCAAGTGGAATTGATGGCAAAACATTGCCATTATGCAGTAAAACAGCTTTAAGACTCGTCTTCGATGAATCAACGAACAGTCTCCACTCATGTGGACTGTGAACGATGTTGAGGGCTGCCATCACACCATGGATGTTGTTGCAGGCTACAAGATGGCCTTCCATGAAGAAGAATGGGACAAGATCCTTTTGACGGTCCCGGAGCAGGCTACATGAGGAAATCAGTCCTTTCGTTGGACTTGCTGGTAGAAGAGCCCAGTGATGTTGGAGCTCCCCGAGCGTCAGTGACAAACGCAGCGCTCCAGCAACTGAGCTCTAGGGCTCGCTGCTGAAAGAAAAGCTTCACGAGTGACAAAGGGAAAAGGGAGGTGCTGGTCTTTAGCCCAGGGCAGGGAGCCCCACCCTCCAACACAGACCATTTCCCTCGTTGTCTGTCTGTGCTGGGGCAGGAGCAATAACATGGCCTCCTGCTTTTGCTATTGCAGAGAGTCGGTTCTGATGGTCTCCTCAAACCCAGGGTGCGAAACAGGCCTCAGAGCTGACTGGGTGTAAACAAGAACTACGCAGCTAGACTGACCCAGCTGCGAATTCAGATGTGCCCCTTTCCTGGAGAGATGGACTGAGCTGTGAGGGGACTGGAAGCGGAGCTCCCAATGTTTAACTTGCACTCGTTCAGCATCTTTCCTGCGAGTGCCATCACTGTAGGTTAAATCCTCCAGCCCAGGACTCCCCACCAGCTGTGGGCCCGACAAGCTTTCCCTGGGATTGGATTCTGTAGAACAGGGGTGCAGGGAACCAGCAGGTGCATCTGACTCCTTGGTGAGGTTTTGCATGCAAGATGTGTGTGTGAGTCTTTGTGTGTCGGAAGCAGTGAGTGTGGCACTGTCAGTGAACCGACAGAGGGCGAAGGTGGTCAGAGAGAGACAAAGGAAGAATCAAGAGGCACCGATGGGCATAAGGATGATGATTGTGTTGTGTTTCATTCCTTAGCTGTGGTGCCACCGCCCATCCCTTTAGCCTTGTAGTTTACCAAGAGTAAAACTAAATATCTGTTGAGATACAAGGGAGTGTGTGTGTCCATTCCTGCTAGCTGCACAGGGGTTTGATGTTGCTGCTTTCAATCCTCCGGCTCTGCCGGGATAAGGAATAATTCAAGCCATCACTGAAGAGAAGGAGGGAGATGATTTTCTGACAGGGAGGGACAGCTCCTCTTAAAGGTGTTTGGCAGGCAGCCTCCTTCCCAGGTCTGTCCCGACAACACCCAGTTGAAAAGGGACCCTCCCCAGCCCTCCTCAGCCCGATGAAAAGGAGCGAGTGAGTGAGTGTGGGGGAGAGCGAGCGACGGAGGGAGATGGATTGAGCGGGCCGGGACCTCTGCGAAGGGGCGGGATGAGGGTGTTCAGTTTTGTTGGGTCAGAAAGTTGGCAACCCCAGATCCAGGGGAAACAACTCAAAGACCCAACGAGTCTGGCCAGGGGCAGGACATCAGCTTTGAGGGGAGGGGTGGGTGTGGCAGTGACATCACAAAGGCCTTTTGCAGGAACTCGGCCTATTGGGCAAAGGTGGTGGGGAGGGGGTGACCTCAGAGAGAGAGAGACCCCGACATCAGCCGGGCAGGACAGAGGTGCAGGGCCAGGTCTGTCTCTGAGAGCCCGCGGCTTTGCTGCCGCAAATCTCCTTCGGGAGGTCTCTCCTCGAGGGCTGAGAGAGAATTCAGATTCATGGATGTGAGCATGAGGAGGAAACACTGGAGTTTTCTCCTTTCCTACCATGGATTGTGCTGAAAAGAAACTTCCCTTTGAGAAGGTAAGAGGCTCAGAGAGGTTTGGAACCTGTTCAGTCTGATCCAGCTGGCGCAGGCAGCATTCTAGGCCCAGGAAACACTGGCTTCAGGTGGCAGAATTTGATTTCCTCCCTAGGTTTTGATGGTTGGAATCCCTGGGGACATTGGGGTTTGTCCTTTTTCGTTTCTCTTTTCCTCTTTCCTCCCTCCTTTCCCCTCTTGTCTTGCTTCTTTTTTCCCTTTTCCCAGCTTCCCTCAATCTACCGAGGAGGGATGTGTGTGGAGTGCGGCAGGGGAGGGGTATTGCTCTCATTGCAGAGGTCCTCACCAAGAGGTGGGGCTGGATCTGAGAGTGATCCCCTGTGATGGTGACCTGGGCCGTCCTTTGGGACATCTGGTGAGATCCCTCAGCCTCCCGCCCCTCAGAGTCTCAGTGGTGATTGGCCGAGCAGGGGGCTATCGTGAGCGAGGAGACTCAGGTCCTTTTGGTCTTTTTTCAAATCAGGCAAAGAAGTCACAACCAATCCAATGTACGGGATTAATCTTGCTGCTTCTCTCCATTAATTGTCTCTTAGCAGGTGATGATTTCCTCTAATGTTCTAGGTCTTCTAAAATACTTGCTGAATAATTACTATGAACCACTGTTGGTCTGTAGCTCACTTGAGAGCACTTTCTTCTGATGAGTCAATGTATGAAATTCAAGATCTGAGAGAGAGGTTGAAAATCAGGAGCAGTGTTTCCTCTAATTTGCTATGTCCATGTGCGGAATGAATTTTGCTGAGTGCACCAATACGGAGGTGAGGTGTGACACCTCACCTGTCTATTGGTGCTCATTCCAAACTTCATTCTGCATATGGATGGTGTGTGGACTGGTACAGGCATCACCAGAAGGAAGACCTGGCTCAGTTTCTCTGTGCGGACCATGTGCTGAAAGGGAAAGACACAAGCTGCCTGGCAGAGCAATGGTCCAGCAAGAAGGGAGATGTAGCGACCGCGGGGGAGAAGGCAAAGAGAAAGGGTGGCAAGAACAAGAAGGCAGCAGAGAGGAAAAAGAAAAACAAGAAGGAGAAGGTTGAGGAAGCAAAAAGCCCCCTGGGGCCAAGTGCTGAAGGGAGCCCTGGAGAGGAGGGGGATCTCCAGCCGCAGGCTCCCCTTGCGCACAGCCCAGCTGACGAGCTGTAGTCTCTCGGACTCCGCGTGCCGATTTGTAGCCCATGGTAGGGACAGCGGACGCTCTGGACACATGGGATATTGGATGTGCTCTGGGCATCGCAGCAGCCAGTTGCCTCACAACTGAAGGGAAATAAATTAGAACTCTTCTAATGTATTGCTCCAAGGGCGGCAGCCTGTTCCTGCTGGGTGGAGATCTTGCCGTCGCTAGTCAGCATTACCGCGAGCAGCGGTGCCACATGGATCACAGATGTGGAGTAACAGTGGCTGGCAGAGACCCCTGCACACGCAGGGCAGCTGGGCCGGACATGAGATGCCTCCTGAGTACGTGGAGCTTGTTAAACTCCTCTTAATGCTCCCTAGACAATACAGATCCTGCCCTTAGTGGGAGAGACCTTCCACCCTCTGCTCTTCCTCCTGCCGCCTTTTGCCCAGCTGGATTGTATTGATGAGGGGGTCTGGAAGTGGGAGAAAGGAGGCTGGTTTACTCACGGCGGAGCCCCTGGCTTTTGTCTGAGCTGCCCCCGGGGCAGGGAATTTGGCAGTGGCTTGGAAGGAGAGAGGCTTCTGCATGGCCAGCCTGGCGGGTTTGGACACACTGTCTGTTCCACAACGGCCGGGCCCAGTCCTGCCCTCCCCTACGCCAGGCAGTCCCACTGAGCTTGCTGGGGTTCCACAATGAGTTATCCTCCCACTCTGCAAGCTTGCTGCCCACCCCTCTCCTGTAGGACCATTCCATTCAGGGGCAGCCATTCCAGCTTCCTGGAAGCCTCTGGTTCCTGCTGTTGCTGCAGAGAGGGCCCTTCCCCGCTCTGCTAATGTCCTGTTCCATTTGGTCTAGCTTGTGCTCCCTGCATTAGCTTTCATGCTCCCTGCTGCACTGTGGACAGCAGCTCCTTGCTTTGCAAGGAGAGGCTCTCTTGTATTTTATGCAGTTCTTTGCTACCTGTTGGTGGTTTCTCTTAAAGTGCCAGTAGATGTCAAGTAGATGTCAAGAAGTTTGACCATGCACTGCGTGGCAAGGAAAAGACGGCATGGAAAGCCTTCCACTTAGTGGCAATACATTTTCTCGGAAACAACAAGGCAGACAACTACAAGTTGTTGGTGGAAAACCTCCACAAGGCTTACAAAAGCCTTGGTTGCAACATGTCACTAAAGAGACATTTTTTGCACTCTCATCTAGATTTTTTTTCCACCCAACTGCGGAGCAGTGAGCGACGAGCACGGCGAGCGATTTCACCAGGACATTGCAACCATGGAGAACCGCTATCAGGGCAAATGGAGCCCATCAATGCTGGCAGACTATTGCTGGACAGTGACAAGAGATGCTCCATTTAATGAATACAAGATCAAGCCAAGAAGCGCCGAGTAGACACTGAATAGGACTAAACTATGTACAGAATAGTTTTTTGCCTTTGAGGCCTCCTTTGAGCTCTCTGGTGAGACCCCTCAGCCTCCCATCCTCAGTCTATATCCTGATTGTTTGAGCAGGGGGTTAATGACAGGGAGGAGACTCAAGGCCTTTTTGTTCTCTTTTAAGACCAAGTAAATAAGTCATAACCACTTATATGTTTGATGGATTGTGCTGCTTCTCTGCATTAATGAGGCAAGTATGAAGCCTCATTCAAAGACCAGGGGTCACTATATTACTACACAGTCAATCAATGCAGTTGTAGATAAATCTCTGCATTATGCATTTTTGTATAACTTGTATATGACTTTGTATTGAACCTTGTAATATGTTATAGCGGGCCCCTAAGGTAGTGTAATTAAGGTAAAAGAGAAGTGTCTTTTTGCTAGAAGTAGAATAAGATCTCCCCCCCACTTGGTAATCAACTGCCCTGTTGAATGAATGAGGTGTGACTGAGCAAGGCGTGGAGAGCAGTACCTCCAGACAGCTGCAATCCTTGGAGAGGGGCTGGCAGCCCAACCAAGGACAATCAAGCTTGGCAAGTGGGCTGACTAGAGAAGAGCAGACATACTGATGGCCTCGGGGATAAGAAGCAAACACCTTCCTGTGGGAACAACCCCCAGCCCAGAGAAAAGCAGCTAGAAATGATGAAGTGCCTTACTGGAGGGGAAAGATTGGCTATTAAAGGGCTCTTTAATGTAGCAGAGAAAGGCATAAAAAAACCCAATGGCGGGAAGGTGAAAAGAGACAAATTCATATTACAATTAAGGCACAAATATTCAACAGCAAGGATGATTCACCACAGGAACAAGCTACCAAGGAAAGTGGTGGATTCTCCGTCTCGTGACGTCATTTCATGAAGACTAGATGCCTTTCTGGAATGTGTTTACCCCAAAAGTAGCTCTTGTGTCATACAGGAGGCCTGTGATATGCAGGGTTCAGATTAGATGCTCTAATGGTCTCTTCTGGCAATAAAGTTGACTAATTTCTTTAAAACTGAATGTAGCATTGGGAGCAGCAGCGTCTGATGTTTTCCTGTCTAGCCGGCTTGCTTCCTAGAACGAATGCTCCTTGAGTGGGGTGATCCACAGGGAGTAGCTCAAACCTCCAAAGTGCCTGGCCAGGGGCAGGACATTAGCCCAGCAAGGGAGGGGTGTGGCAGTGACATCACAAAGGCCTTTTGCAGGACATCAGACTATTGGCCAAAGGTGGTGGGGAGGTGGTGACCTCACAGAGAGATGCTGACATCAGCCAGGCAGGACAGGGGCGAGGGGCCAGGGAAACCTCAGAGACCCCTGTGGCTTTGCTTCAGCAAGTCTCCTTCTCGAGGTCTCTCTTTGAGGACTGGGAGAATATTGGGGTTCACGTACCTGAGCGCCAGGAGGAACCTCTTTCGAGTTTTCTCCTTCCCTTTTAGTGATTTTACTTGAAAACAGCCGACCCTGTTTAGAAGGTAAGAGCCTCCTCGAGGTTTGAAACTGTTCAGTCTGATCCATCTGGTGACAGTTGAATTCATGGAAAACATGATCTTAAGGAGGCAGAATTTTATTCCAAACCTGGGATCTTGTCCCTTAGAATCACTGAGGACATTAGGGTTTGTCCTTTTTGTTTCACCTTTTCCTCCATCCATCCCTCCTTTCTCTTCCTCTCTTGCTTCTTTTCTCCTTTCTCCTGTTCCCCTCCCAACACCAGGAGGTGTGTGTGTGTGTGTGTGTGTGTGTGTGTGTGTGTGTTGCGGGGGAGTGCTCGGCAGCTCTCACTGTGGGAGGTCCACCCCAAACTGTGGAGCTGCAGTAGTGCTGGGGCAGTGATCCCCGCCAGTGACCTGGGCCATCCTTTGAGCTCTCTGGTGAGACCCCTCAGCCTCCCATCCTCAGTCTCTACCCTGATTGTCTGAGCAGGGGGTTAATGACAGGGAGGAGACTCAAGGCCTTTTTTTTCTCTTTGAAGACCAAGTAAATAAGTCATAACCACTTATATGTTTGACGGATTTTGCTGCTTCTCTGCATTAATTGTCTCTGAGCAGTTCATGATTCTCTCTAACATTGCAGTTCTCCTAAAATACTGGCTGAATAATTACTGTGCATACTTGTTGGTCTGGAGCTCATCTGAGAGCACTTTAAAATCTCAGTCTGCCTGTGTATGGGTCTTCTCTCACTAGGATAGTCTGAGGCCTTTTTCTTAGGCTAAGGACTTTGGCTAAGCAGCAGGGGCAGCCATTAGCTGGGAAGCGAAGGGTCACATCCTCTCATCCCAAACCAGTCACACTGAAATAAGGTGCTATTAGGCTGTTAGGAAGACGATCCTGTCTGTATGATGCCCATCACCACCAGATAAAGAAACAGATCTTAAGATGGATAAAAGAAACTTAGTTTGACAGCATCCTGTCTGGCAAGAAATCACTTATCAATGGCTCTGACTGCGAAACTCTCATTTCTGTATTGTTCTATCTTTATGGCCCTCTGTAACAGGACGGTACTCACCCCTGCGGCACCTCCTACTGGTCACTCCGGGAATTAGCTCAGTCCAGCGTTCGGAGCGCCCTCTGCAGGCCAGTGATCCGCCTGTCCATAGGCCCCCGTGTCCCTCCCTGGACCCGGTGCCCTTTTACATGGGGTGCTGCCCCTTAGCAGTACCCCTTTCTCTCTGGGTCTCCCTTTCTGTCTCAGGGAACCCCCACCCTCTATCCCTACCTTGCCTCAGTATTTGGCTACTGCCAGTCATGGTCTAGCCCCACACTCTGGGGCAGACTGCAGTCTCAGCCTACTCATCACAGGCAAAGTTGGGTTTGGACCTGCTGCCTTGTCCTACCCCTAGGTTGCCCTCTGCAACCCCCAGTACCTATTGGCCCACTGCTAGGCCGCAGCCTGGGGCTTTCTAGGCTGGAGCTCCCCGGCTCCTCAGCCTTCCCCAGCCCTGCTGCACTCAGGTATCCAATCTCAAGCTAAGCAGCCAGGCCCATCCCTCTCTGAAGGCAGAGAGAGACTCTCTGGGATCCTGGCTTCCCTGCCTTCTTATAAGGCCCTGTTCCTCAGTTTGGGGCGTGGCCCCCAGCTGCAGCCACTTCCCCAATCAGCCCAGCTTTTTGGAGCAGGGCTCTCAAGCCCTGCCAGGCCACTTTTTAAACCCCTTCGGGCAGGAGCAGGATCCACCCTGCTACACCCTCACTTTTCTGTTGTTTATCTGTCTGGTTCTCTAATTGTTTCTCTCTTCTGTACAATCAATCGTGCTAGGTGTAGCTGGCAATATGACTATATAAACTGGGGTCAAACAGGAGGGGGAAGGGAAATTGGAATCAGGTTTATTAAGTGGGGGGAACAGGAACCGGGACACAGGCAAGGCTGGGAAGGAGGACGGGGGTAAATGCTCTGCAGCATCAGAGCTAGAAAGGGAACACTGGGGAACAGACTGTATGGGTGTATAGAGATAAGCCCGAGTGGTGTGAAGGGCTTCGGAATATGTAATCTTATAGGTGTAACAATTGTACGGGCTACACAACCACCCAGTGACATCATCAACAAAGTGCCCATTTGTGCCTGGGTAGCGGCCCTGCTATGGGAGGGAGTGTGACGTTATTGGTATAAACTGGGACCATATAGAACATGGTTTGCAACCAAGGTCCTGTAGTGGCACCAAATCTTAGGTAAAGGGGGTCATATAAGGTGTCTAAGACCAGGTTATGGGTTGCTGGTTATGATTATGCTGTCTGTGTTGTCGAAGAAAAACTTAGTTCTCGCTTTTTGTTTGGGTGCAGCAAAATCAAATACTTTATTATTTCTCCAGTAATTACCATGGAGGGAGAGAGTGCCATAGGACACAGGGTCCTGGACAGGTCTCTCAACTGGTAAACAATTACATCAAGCCTTTATACCTTTGTTACAGACAATTTCTAGCAATAATACAGACAGTAAAAAGCAACAACTACATTTTGTTTATACATAGCAGAAAGGAGTGAGACAATAAGATAAGCCTAAGAAAAGCAAGCCTGCATTTTGGTTAGTGATTGCAAGGTCGTAATAACTTTGTACACAGTTCTTGTCCTGTCGCCTCGCACTATCTTTGCTCCTACAAGTCTCATGTCATTAGGGTTACAGTATGGCCTGACTCTTGCTAACTAACATTCATTAAGATCTCTTCAAAACCTTGTTAATTATTTACTGGCTTCCACACTCCCCCCTTTTGTACTTCTAGTACAACAAATATTTCAAATCTCAATTTGCATCAAACCATGGATGTCAGATTCTACAGCAAATATGTCAATCTTAGGGGTTTTCATGGGATGTAATGACAATGCATGATCAGCACGAACATGAAAGGTATTATTACTAGCATTATACCCTTTACAACAACAAGAACATAATCCTAAACTAACTAACAACATTACAAACAATAACATTCCCATAGGAATAATATAATGGGGCTGTTGTACAATCGTGATTACAAAGCACAAAACATCATACCTAGTACATAAAGTAAACACTATATACGCTGTATGAAAGGCATTCTTTCCAGCTTGATATATATTCTAAAGCATGTGAATTTGCCCTTGCAATTCAGAGATTCTTTGAACCTTTGGTAACAATGAAAGCAAATTTTGAAACCGATCAGGCACTACCCTAGTCCAATCAAAATATACCTGAAATCTAAGAGCTACTTGCAACATTCTACCTGCATTCTATCTGCAGGCCAGTAAATGATATAATTGCCTGCAGCAGTGGTAAAATCAATATGTATATCTTGTAAAGTGGTGGCATTAACGTACACACAGCGATCATTAGCTTGAAAAAGTGGGTGTCCCGTCAGGGTAGTTCCCTGACCTCCACCCTCTCAACAAATATTGTCATAAACAGTGACAACTTCCCCTAGCTTCAGTTTCTGTACACACTGAAGCTGTGGTGGTTCTAACGGCCAAAATGTCCATAGATTTCCTAACCCCATCCAAATATCAGCTGTAATCCCAGGAGCACTAACTAAAAATCGATTAGGAGAATCAGGCAGTCTCACTTCCCAGATATCTCGGTGAATCACCCAATCCCACATGCATCCTCCCCATGGACCCAGCAGGATTCGGTATGTGGGAGCCCACACCCACCCTAACCGGCCATATGGTTGGAAGGAGCACTGTGAATGTCCACACTTCCATCCAGAAAGTGTCCAAGTATGTCTTCATGACCACAGATCAGATGGTACTCCTGACGCGTCTGTAAGGGCAGTGGGCCAAGTCTGGTCTAGATCCCACTGCAATGCCTTCCCAGCCTCAGCGATATTCAATACCATCTCTGTCAGTAACTTCTGGGTCATAGAACTAAGGGCGGAAATGACATAATACTCCCCAACTTCAGCCCGTACTTAAGATAGCTGAGTTTTAAGAATAAGGCTAGTGGCCTTTTCTAGTTGGCCTAATTTCTCATCTCGTCCATGGCCTTTAAGAATAGTCCAAATGGCTATGACACTATTAGCCCCAGCCCATAGGGATCTGCCCAATGTCCTCTTATTCCAGGTTCTCCATTGTGCTAATCTAATGGCAGCCCCTTGTGAGCAATCTGGGTATGTAAAAGTGACGTGAAAATGGATAAGGGCAATGTCATTTAAAATCCAATTAGGGAGGGCAATACATACTGAAGGATTTATCCAGAACACAGGGTGCAGCCTGTAGAATAAACCCCAAAATCCAATTAATACCACAGTCCCAAGCATGGGTCCCACAAATTTCTTCCTGCCAGTATGTAATTCTTTGTTTCTTCACCAGGGTCAGTTCTCAATGTCCTTTTCAGTCAGGAATTCCTGGACTTTGGCAATGTCAGTGGAGTGAGTGTGTCTTCTTCTTTCCCAAAACAATTGTGGTTTAGCATCCTACAGGGGAGAGGTTGCCAGCACATATCACCCTGTAATGGCTTTGCTTCTTCTTGAAAAGTCTAAAGGCACAGTTGGTCTGTCAGTGGACAAGGGAGAGGTTGCCAGTACGTCACCTTGTCCTTTTTCCCTGCTGTCCAAAAGCACAGTAGAGCTAGAAGAAAAACAGGCTAATCATCAGTAGGAAAATTCTCCTGATGTGGAGGGGTCTTTTTGCAGTGAGAATCCTGGGTCCAAGCAGTCAGTCTGTGGCACTTCACAGCGGTGTCGGTAGTCAGCAGGACTTGGAAAGGGCCTTTCCAGCGTGGAGCCAAGGCAGTCTTTCGGTGATGGATCTTTATGTAGACCCAGGCTCCTGGTTCCAACGAGTGGCAAGGTTGCACAGGATCCTTTGGTAGTGCTTCCATCACCTGTGTATAAAAAAGACTTAACACATTTCATTAGTGCCTGACAATACTTCAGCATTATGTTATCTGTCAAATGAATGTCCATCTGAGCTGGGGTTAGTGGGGGTGCAGCTGGTAGTCGCATTGGGCGTCCTGTAAAAATTGCATGAGGGCTGAGTCCAGTCTTTCGATTGGGAATGGATCTCATACTCATCAGTGCCAAAGGAAGGGCATCTGGCCACTTCAAGTTTGTCTCAACATAAATCTTGGCCAGTTTATTTTTTTTAAAATCCCGTTCTGGCGTTCCACTGTCCCAGCAGACTGTGGGTGGTGAGGGCAGTGAGCTGCACATAACTCCTTTACAATCTGTCCAGTAAAATGAGTTCCACGATCACTGTTGATAGTCACAGGGATGCCAAAACGTGGTACAAAATCCTTAAACAGAAATTTCACAACAGTCCTGGCATCTGCTTTCCTGCAAGGAAAAGCTTCAACCCAATTGGTAAATACATCAACTAAAACTAATACATATTCATAACCACAACATTTAGACATTGAAATAAAATCAATCTGAATATTTACAAAAGGTCCCCAAGGAGGAGAGTGGGCTGGCCGCTCCACACCAATCTCGTGTAACTGCAGCAACCATTCCCCCCCCCCCTTCCCTTGGTAGGCAGCCAAGCGGTGTCCTTGACTGGGGCCAGCGCATGTTAGCCATTCTCTTTTTTTTTTTCTCCCTTCTTGGCTTTTTTTTTTTTTTTCGTTAACATACAAAGGAAACTTCTACTCTTTACTTATACACCTTTTTCATACCATGAACACATAAACAGTACTGTTATACAGTACAGAATTATTATTATTCAATGTATGCCACATATACCCTTTCACTAAAATAACCGTATTACAGAACTTTGGAAGGACAAGCCAGGACAAGCACACCCACTTTGAGAAGTTCACTTAATATAACTTCTAGTCCAATAGCTTTCCACCATCCCCAGCCCTCTGGCTAAAAGTCTGAAGTAGCCAGAAGGATCCTTGTACAATATGGGGAGTGGGTTAACTTTTCATGTCCTTGCTTCCAAAGACTGGCAGTATGCAAATTTTAATAACCACTCTAAATTAAAAGATTTGGCCAATGTAGTTTCTTTCTCTTACTTAAGAAAATGTATTAGACTTTAGTATATCACATTTTTCTGATGTAACCAAACACTTTGTATTCTAAGTTGAACAAAACAAGTATCTGCATTTCAATCCAACCCTTCTGCTTGATTTCAAATCAGACCATCCCATGAAAATATTAAACACAACAATTCTGGCCTCGAGACAAACACCACAAGACAGAACATAGAACACACAACATAATTTTGACTGTGCCAGTAAATCATGGTATGTTGAATGCTGTGCAGCTGGCATTAGTTTTCTTTGATTATCTGAAAGACAAAAACAGAGGTCCACCCCTTCGGGGCAGTTAAATACTTAAAATATACAAATACTCTTGTTGATTCTAGGCAAAACAGAGGAATTACCCCATATTTCTCGTATGTGTTTTCAGACAGCCCTGGTTTCAGCGGCCTTTACCTTATCAGTTAATTAATTGGCATTAACACAGATGCTTTCTGGCTTGCTTTTATTTCTTTTAACTCCTGCTTTTAAACACTGACAGAAAACATCACCTCTTACAGTGCCGTTAGAGCCTAATACAATTTTAATTACATAGCACAGTATACATTCTTCAACTGATTTAACAAAATTGTTCATAGCCAAATGATTGCAATCTAATAATTTCTTTGCCTGAATTTATCTACAAACATTTCAAAGACACCAAAAACTTTTCTCTTTAGCATTTTTTTACAAAGCTCAACCGCTGTTCCCTCCAGCAACTATAGAGTCAACTTTTCACTTTCCTTAAAAATCACTTGCTTGTCTCCCAACAGTCACTTTTATCAACTCAAATCACCATTCCAAATATCCTCCTGAGTATTTGAAATTCTCATGCTCATATTCACTTACTCCTTCTTTCCACTACACCCTCAAAAGTTTCCAACCTGTTTTCCAAATCTCTCTGTCTGTTGCCTGCCCTCCTGGGCCCGATCCTTCTTTTCTCGCTGAATCGTCCCTATCCTGGTTAAAGGACAGGGAACAAAGGGTAGGAATTAATGGTAAATTCTCAGAATGGAGAGGGGTAACTAGTGGTGTTCCCCAAGGGTCAGTACTAGGACCAATCCTAATCAATTTATTCATAAATGATCTGGAGAAAGGGGTAAACAGTGAGGTGGCAAAGTTTGCAGATGATACTAAACTACTCAAGATAGTTAAGACCAAAGCAGATTGTGAAGAACTTCAAAAAGATCTCACAAAACTAAGTGATTGGGCAACAAAATGGCAAATGAAATTTAATGTGGATAAATGTAAAGTAATGCACATTGGAAAAAATAACCCCAACTATACATACAACATGATGGGGGCTAATTTAGCTACAACGAGTCAGGAAAAAGATCTTGGAGTTATCGTGGATAGTTCTCTGAAGATGTCCACGCAGTGTGCAGAGGCGGTCAAAAAAGCAAACAGGATGTTAGGAATCATTAAAAAGGGGATAGAGAATAAGACTGAGAATATATTATTGCCCTTATATAAATCCATGGTACGCCCACATCTCGAATACTGTGTACAGATGTGGTCTCCTCACCTCAAAAAAGATATTCTAGCACTAGAAAAGATTCAGAAAAGAGCAACTAAAATGATTAGGGGTTTAGAGAGGGTCCCATATGAGGAAAGATTAAAGAGGCTAGGACTCTTCAGTTTGGAAAAGAGAAGACTAAGGGGGGACATGATAGAGGTCTATAAAATCATGAGTGATGTTGAGAAAGTGGATAAGGAAAAGTTATTTACTTATTCCCATAATACAAGAACTAGGGGTCACCAAATGAAATTAATAGGCAGCAGGTTTAAAACAAATAAAAGGAAGTTCTTCTTCACGCAGCGCACAGTCAACTTGTGGAACTCCTTACCTGAGGAGGTTGTGAAGGCTAGGACTATAACAATGTTTAAAAGGGGACTGGATAAATTCATGGTGGTTAAGTCCATAAATGGCTATTAGCCAGGATGGGTAAGAATGGTGTCCCTAGCCTCTGTTCGTCAGAGGATGGAGATGGATGGCAGGAGAGAGATCACTTGATCATTGCCAGTTAGGTTCGCTCCCTCAGGGGCACCTGGCATTGGCCACTGTCGGTAGACAGATACTGGGCTAGATGGACCTTTGGTCTGACCCGGTACGGCCTTTCTTATGTTCTTATGTTCTTATGTTCACACACCAGCTTCCCCTAGGTGGCAAGAATCAAACCTCCACAGAAAGATTCCTGTGGTATCGTAGGCCAGCTTCCTAAAGCCTCAGCCTCAACCACTTAACACTGGCGCCTGTCTACACTCTGGTTCTGTTCTCACTGAAGGATCATTTCCAACTGTTCGCTCAGACCAGCTTGCCCAGCACCCTCACTGCTGTGCAGCTCTGGATGTGTGGCCATGGCTGAACAGCAAGAATTCCTGCCCATTTCCCTTCTGGCTGGAGCATGGTTAGAGTGTGTTTGTGGTTAATGATGTTGCTGTAGATTGTTTGCTTCCTGCCTTGGCAATTCAGACAGTCACTTTTCCCAACATATCTCCAGCACATCAGTCCCTGGCTGGGTCTCCTGGGCAGTGGAAAACATCCCTTGTTTCGTGCTGCCAAGGGGATCGTGCATAGCTGAGATGTCTCTCGGCTTGGATCAAAGGGGAATGTTGGATGGTATTTATCACACAACCCTCCCTGCTCCGCAGAGCCCCATGGGGAGAATGTAGAGAAGGGGGAGTCATTCCTCCCCTGCACTCCCAGAAGAGTTGCTAGGACTCCTTCCTGCCAGCTACTCACCCCTGGATTCATCCTTAGCTCCTAGGATCTTTCTGCTCCAAAGGCTCCATAGTCCTGGGCTGGGGAGGGTGTCACTGCACAGTCTGAAACACAAGGGAGGTTTCTGGAATTGAAGGAAGGAGCAGAAAACGGAGAGGAAAGAAACAGAGAGAAAACGCCTCGTCTCTCGCCCCTCCCCCTGCCTCCCCCATCAAGAAATGTTACCAAGGACCAGCGTTAGGGGAAATGGTGCCGTGGGCAAAACTTGTACTTTGGCAAAGTTCTTGGTTCAGGCTTGTAGCAGTGATGGAATAAACTGCAGGTTCAAATCAAGTCTCTGGAGTACATCCACAACTGGGATGGGCCATTCAGTCCTTTGTACAGAGCTTCAGTTTGTAGCAAAGTCCCTCCAGAGGTAGGAAGCAGGACTGAAGACAAGATGGAGATGAGGCGTCAGTCTTTTATAGTCTCTTGCCATGTGGTCTTTGCTTTCTTTGTCCCAAGGACACTCTATCCAGCACGTGACATCGAAAAACCTTAGAGTTCTGTCCATAGGCACGTCCCTGCACACCTTGCTGAGCCACAATGGGTCACTGCCTTCTCTCAATGGGTCAGTTGTATAGCTGATGGTCCTTAATGGGCCATCAAGCAGGCTAGGCAGAGCTGACACCAATTTGTCTGGCTGGGGTGTTCCCCAGAAGCATAGCACAAGTTTGAAATACAGGCAGCATAGAGCCAATATTCATAATGTCAAATACAAAAATGATACATATCTAGAGATAGCATAATTATAATCAGCCAATCATCACCTCTCCATAGACCCTTTATGTGACCACCTTTATACAATATTGGCTGCAAATATAGAACAGTGGTCACAACGGTGATCTATACAGTTACAGATTATGTCAAGAACATCACAGGAGGTGACATGGTATCATTGAGACTGATACTGGAATACTGCCTCCAGTTTTGGTCTCCTCATTTGAAAAAGATGGTGTGAAATTGGAGTTGAGAAAGCAAAGAGCCTCCAAATGTTCTGAAGGCTGGAGAAAAATGCCTTCTAGTCAGCTATTGAAAGAGCTCAACCTGTTTAGCTTATCAAAAGAAGATTGAAAGGTGACTTCATTGAAATGTTGAAGTGCCTTACTGGAGAGAAAAGATTGGCTATTAAAGGGCTCTTTAATGTAGCAGAGAAAGGTATAAAAAAACCCAATGGCTGGAAGGTGAAAAGAGACAAATTCATATTACAATTAAGGCACAAATATTCAACAGCAAGGATGATTCACCACAGGAACAAGCTACCAAGGAAAGTGGTAGATTCTCCGTCTCGTGACGTCATTTCATGAAGACTAGATGCCTTTCTGGAATGTGTTTACCCCAAAAGTAGCTAGTGTGTCATACAGGAGGCCTGTGATATGCAGGGGTCAGATTAGATGCTCTGATGGTCTCTTCTGGCAATAAAGTCAACTAATTTCTTGAAAACTGAATGTAGCATAGGGAGCAGGGTCTGATGTTTTCCTGTCTAGCTGGCTTGCTTCCTAGAACGAATGCTCCTTGAGTGGGGTGATCCACAGGGAGTAGCTCAAACCTTCAAAGTGCCTGGCCAGGGGCAGGACATTAGCCCAGCAAGGGAGGGGTGTGGCAGTGACATCACAAAGGCCTTTTGCAGGACCTCAGGCTATTGGTCAAAGGTGGTGGGGAGGTGGTGACCTCACAGAGAGATGCTGACATCAGCCAGGCAGGACAGGGGCGAGGGGCCAGGGAAACCTCCGAAACTCCCGTGGCTTTGCTTCAGCAAGTCTCCTTCTCGAGGTGTTGCTTTGAGGACTAAGAGAGTATTCGGATTCACGTACGGGAGCGCCAGGAGGAACCTCTTTCGAGTTTTCTCCTTCCCTTTTAGTGATTTTACTTGAAAACAGCCGACCCTGTTTAGAAGGTAAGAGCCTCCTCGAGGTTTGAAACTGTTCAGTCTGATCCATCTGGTGACAGTTGAATTCATGGAAAACATGATCCTAAGGAGGCAGAATTTTATTCCAAACCTGGGATCTTGTCCCTTAGAATCACTGAGGACATTAGGGTTTGTCCTTTTTGTTTCACCTTTTCCTCCATCCATCCCTCCTTTCTCTTCCTCTCTTGCTTCTTTTCTCCTTTCTTCTGTTCCCCTCCTAACACCAGGAGAGGGTGTGTGTGTGTGTGTGTGTGTGTTGCGGGGGAGTGCTCGGCAGCTCTCACTGTGGGAGGTCCACCCCAAACTGTGCAGCTGCAGTAGTGCTGGGGCAGTGATCCCCGCCAGTGACCTGGGCCATCCTTTGAGCTCTCTGGTGAGACCCCTCAGCCTCCCATCCTCAGTCTCTACCCTGATTGTCTGAGCAGGGGGTTAATGACAGGGAGGAGACTCAAGGCCTTTTTGTTCTCTTTTAAGACCAAGTAAATAAGTCATAACCACTTATATGTTTGATGGATTTTGCTGCTTCTCTGCATTAATGAGGCAAGTATGAAGCCTCATTCAAAGACCAGGGGTCACTATATTACTGCACAGTCAATCAATGCAGTCAATCAATGCAGTTGTAGATAAATCTCTGCATTATGCATTTTTGTATAACTTGTATATGACTTTGTATTGAACCTTGGTAATATGTTATAGCGGGCCCCTAAGGTAGTGTAATTAAGGTAAAAGAAAAGTGTCTTTTTGCTAGAAGTGGAATAAGATCTCCCCCCCACTTGGTAATCAACTGCCCTGTTGAATGAATGAGGTGTGACTGAGCAAGGCGTGGAGGGCAGTACCTCCAGACAGCTGCAATCCTTGGAGAGGGGCTGGCAGCCCAACCAAGGACAATCAAGCTTGGCAAGTGGGCTGACTAGAGAAGAGCAGACATACTGATGGCCTCGGGGATAAGAAGCAAACACCTTCCTGTGGGAACAACCCCCAGCCCAGAGAAAAGCAGCTAGAAGGACCAACAGACACAGTCACAGATTTTGAATCTGGGAGATTTGCCCCTCTCCATCCACCGACTCGCTGCTTGCTTCCTCACCCCCCCGCCCCAAGTATAAAGCCTCATTCAAAGACCCAAGGAGTCACTATATTACTGCACAGAGCCCTCCCCCCCCCGACGAACTCTGCCCCTCACCTGCCTCAGGCTCTGCAAGGGAGTTTGGGTCGGGCGAGGAGGTCTGGGGTGCAGGCCCTGGGTTGGGGCAGGGGTTTGGGGTGTGGGATGGTTGAGAGGTTGGGCTCTGGAATGGAGTTTGGGTGCTGGGTGCAGGCTCCAGGCTGGGGCACAGGGTGGGGGTGCAGGATGGGTGGAGGCAGGGGCGACTCTAGGCACCAGCAAAGCAAGCAGGTGCTTGGAGCAGCCCATTTGCAGGGGCGGCAGCCAGCAGGGATCCAGCCTGGGAGCTGAGAACCAACAGGGGGCCCTGGGAGCTGTAGTTCCTTGGTTAGCTCCCTGCCTATAGAGCCAGCTCTGGAGCAGGAAAAAAACTACATTTCTCAGCATTCCCTTGGCCGCTATCAACAGGAAAGGCAGGGGGAGGGAGTACGGTAGCTGAAACCTCAAGCCGCAGCTTGCTGTGAATGGAGAGCTCACTGCTAGAGTGGGGTGGCACTGTGAATGGGGAACGAGCCCAAGTTGTAGAAGGCTTTGCCCTAGATATCCCCTTCAGAAGACATCCCCAGACTGGATTAGAGATACTGGTGTGACCTCACCTTGCAGCCCCCAAGGAAGGAATTGGGTGGACTAAATGGACAGTTCCCCTCTTTATCTGAATCCTAGCAAGGGAGGTACGTGGATCCCACTAGAATTTAAGAGTAAGGGAGGAGAGGCTCTACTGGACCTGGGCAGCTTTAGATACAGTACCAGGCACGTAGAGGATTTCCACTTCTGAGCCATCGAAGCAGAAATTGACTTTTCCTTTCCAGATTTAGCTAATATTCAGAAAGGGAATCTAGCACCTGCCTTCCAGATTTGAACACCCTCAAAATTCAGGAGTGCTGAAGCTCAATTTGGGCAGCTGTTACTTCATTTCTCCCAAATCAAATATACTGATTCACTGTAATTTGCTGTAGAAAAAGTAGGATAAACTTGAGCAAGAAATGCTTCCCAGTGGTTTTTAGGACTGGAATTGCTATTTTCAACAGCCATTGCCTTTGTTTGTTTGTTTTATAGTTTTATTTGTTTAAAAGGAAGACAGTGATATTGCATTGGCAAATTGCCCATAGAAACAAAGAATGGAACATAAGAATAATAAAGGCACCTCAACGTTTCCTCATTTCTGTAGGACAGTCTTATAATATGCATCCAGAGATCCTTTAATCACACAAGCTGAAAATTGTTCCATGTTACTGCAGTTCTGTAACCATATGGGAACCAATCCTGTCTGTGTTCTGTGCACATCCAAAATTCCTGCTGAATGACCCACTCTGGGAGCAAGTTACCAGTGACCCAGGGCTGGGGTGGAAGGAGGGTGCAAGTGGGCGGGGGGAGCCCAGAGCTGGGGCAGCACGGGGTGCATGTGTGGGGAAGATCCCAAGGCTGGGGTGGCAGAGGGTGCTGGTGTGTGTGGGGGAGAGCCCAGGGCTGGGATGGCATGGGGTGCAGGTGTGTGGGGGAGAGCCCAGGGCTGGCAGCAGGGGGGTACAGGTTGGGGGGGGAGGCCCAGAACTGGGGCAGCAGGGGGTGTGGGTGGAGGGGGCAGAGCCCAGGGCTGGGGCAGCAGGGAGATTCAGGGAGGAGCCCAGGGCTGGGGTGGGGGCAGTCAATTTTTTTTTTGGCTTGGGACAGCAAAAAACCTATAGTTGGCCCTATCTCCACCCACCGTGAGGTAGGTAGGAGTGGATCATTATTATCCCTACTTGAAAGAGGGAGAAGATAAGGCTGAGAAAGGAGAATTGACTTGTCTTAGGTCGCATAATCAGTGGCAGAGTTGGGAATAAGACCCAAGAGCCCTGATTTTCAAACTAAGCATCAGATCTTAAATTTCCTACATCGAATGATCTGAGTAAAGTGCTCTCAGATGAGCTCCAGACCAGCAACAGTGCACAGTAAGTATTCAGCCAGTATTTTAGGAGAACTGCAATGTTAGAGAGAATCATGAACTGCTCAGAGACAATTAGTGCAGAGAAGCAGCAAAATTCATCAAACATACAACTGCTTATGACTTATTTACTTGGTCTTAAAAAAGAACAACAAGACCTGAGTCTCTTCTCTGGCAATAACCCCCTGCTCAGCCAATCAGGGTAGAAACTGAGGATGGGAGGCTGAGAGTTCTCACCAGAGAGCCCAAAGGATGGCCCAGGTCACTGGTGGGGATCACTGCCCCGCAACACACACACACACACACACACACACACACACACCCCTCTCCTGGTTTTGGGAGGGGAACAGAAGAAAGGATAAAAGAAGCAAGAGACGAAGAGAAAGGAGGGAGGGAGGGATGGATGAAAAGGTGAAACAAAGGACAAACCCCAATGTCCCCAGTGAATCTAAGGGACAAAATCCCAGGTACACAATAAAATTCTGCCTCCTTAAGCTCGTTTTTTCCATGCCTAGAATTCAACTCTCACCAGATGACTGAGACTGAACAGGTTTCAAACCTCGAGGGGGCTTCTGGCTGTGATTTGTCAGTCCTCAAAGGCCAGCCAGGTGACTGTAAATAACTTACAATCATTAGGAAAAATTAGTATCAAGATTCCAACTCTAGCAGTCAGACAACATTGGTTCAATTTACAAGAGATTACTTTTTATATTCCTTGGTTCCCCCCAAATTAGGAAGGGCCTGTGACCACAGGTCCTGCAGGGTACAAAGGGCAGGTCTACATCCCTTTTCTCTTTGTGCATAGTCCTGCCTGCTACCTTTTCAGTTTCAGTTCTGCTACCACAGTACTGATCAGCACATTCTTCAGTAGCATAGGGAAGGGCAGGCACCATCACACAAGGACTATTACAAAGAGACCTGCCAAATGCACACAGCAAACAAATGAAAACAAGAGATGAAAATGTTATTTTTTCATTAATCCCTTTCAGTGACAGCAACCTCCGTGGCTAATTGTAACAATAGTAGATGCAGCATTTTCTGATTGAAATGATTTTCAAGTTGCGGGTGCCCCTTTATGAACAGTAATTGCCTACATCTGTGACACAAGTACTTTTCAATTCCATTAAACCTGGGGTTTTGCTCAATTACACACGATATCTTGGAATTTTTCTGGCATATTCATCATCACATACATCACCTACAAGACTCCTGCCATAACAAGGGGTTCTTTATAGGGGTTTGAAATTATTAAAGTGACCCAGCACTTTTCAATTGTAACAGCTCAGGACAAAGTAGTTCTCCCTGATCCCACTTATGTAGCTATTTAAATGTAACCTAGTTATAAGGCGGCCTAACTTACTGATATTTTTTGACACGTTTTCAAAAAGTGGCCTCTATTTAAATCCATGCAAATATCTGTATGCACACTTTCTGAGCACTGCAAGTCTGAATCTATCACCTGAGCATGCATCTGCTGTTACCTGAAACATGCACATGCTGCTATTTGCATGAAAACTTCTACACGCCTGAATAGAGGAGGATCCTTTGAAAATGTGGCCTTTTAATTATATTTCATACTCCACAAGAGTAGCCTAAAAACAACAACGGGATATAATAAGGCCCTGGCATCAAATGAATAAGGAACAATATAAAAAAATCAGCAGCACTTTATAAAGAGGACAGGAACAAAATATACAGTAACCATAAAACCAACAGATAAAACAAAACCCAGATTTCCCCAGGTGCAATCTAACAGGACAATTTTGCCTTCATAACTCTAGCAATACTCATCTATTTCAGCATGTAATGATCCTGTTTAAAGTATTCAGGAAACAATAAACTCTGGCCCCGGTGCTTGTACATGTTCACTTTGTTGAGTGTGGCTCACATATCTGGACCTCCCAGCTGTTAACAGCTTCACCAACCACCCCTCTGTCTTTGCTTCTGTGTATGTCACTTCATTCTGGCTCTGCAAGGTGTCTGAAGTCCCAAATGCCACTTGTCCTTCTGTAAACCTATCCCAGCGGTATCCCTCCCCCAACTGCCTCCTTTGTGGTTCAATTCTACACCATTGAAATCAATGGAATTTTTTCCATTGACTTCAATTAGAGCAAGATCGGGCCCTTCAGCAATTTCCACCCAGTTCTTTCAATTATGATTTGTACCAATCAGGGTTCGGGGCCTCATTGTTCTAGGCACTGTCTAACAAAACAATGGTCCCGTGCCCCAAATATTCTGCAGCATCATCCAAAAGATGCCCGAAATGCAGTCCAGTGAATTACCTTGATAACCTCTGGTGTAATCTTTCTTAATATCTGTGGTTTCTAATTCTATCAATTACTAGACAATTAAATTAAGGGGGTTAAGTTACACAGTGGTTTCTGAGAGCAACTGTTTTGAAAATCCAGTTAAAAATGTATTTTAAAGGTAAATAAATGCCTAATCTTTGCCTGAAAGACAAGCAATATGAATTTTTTTTAAATGTGTGCTACCATCTCCAAGCATCATCCTCTCTCCAGTGAAATCCCTCTTCAAATGCCTGCACTTTTTCATTTCCACCCATGCCCTTTCCCTTTTTGCCTTTACAGAGCTATTAAATTTGTTAGTCTCTAAGGTGCCACAAGTACTCCTCATTCTTTATGCTTAATGATGTACTTCTAATAAAGAATTTAATTCTAATTTTTGCCTAGAGTGACTCTGACTTTCAAATTATATTTAAACATAGGAACTTATGGAATGGTTTAGGAATAAAAATAAATTAACATGTACAGAAATATGAAATAGAAAAACAAATAGGACAATTTCACTGCTCTACATGGGAAAAACCCACACAGAGCTTATTTCATCTTGTGAATTTTTCTGCAGACTAAGCTAAGGGGGGGAAAAGAAAGAGTTTCTCTAATTGTTTTAAACCATGGATGAAAAGAACCTAACATGATCACCCTTGATTAACATGCTTATTATATAATATATAAACAGGGAAACCAGGGAGACAACCCTGGGCCACGAAAATAAATAAGGAAGCTTTCACAAGAATCAAAACAAAGCATCATTCAGAATCTGTAAACAACTGAGCCCGCTGATCCTAAAACTCATATTATAGGTAGACATGTACCTCTTTCTCTCTATTTGAAATATTTAGATAACATCCTTAATGTTTTATTATTCTTCATGTCTCCACATTAATCCTTTTTATATTGATAGTTCCCAATGTATCCTCTGCCAAGAAATGGACTTTGTGCAGAGAAAAATCCATTTTCTAGTGCCAAAGATATTGATAATTAACATTTATGTCATGAAACTTGTAATACCAGTTTGCTAAAATAAAGCTAAGCTTTTCATTATTATTTTAGAGTTTAATTTAGTCATCCAAGGTTACTCAGCTTCATGTTTATAAATTATACAGGGCAGGGACTTAACTCCTCTTGATCGACCTGTTTTGGAATTATGACTGTACAAGTAAGGAGGTTCATAACCTTGTTTGAATATCTGATCCGGCCTTGAAAGAAGGTGATTTATGGGATCGACAAACCCTCATCATTTCAAGAATCGGCATCTGAGAACAAGATTTTCCTCTATAACACAAAGAGCGGAGCAAATCAGTTAAGTCTCTACTAGAAGCTACAACTTTGTTTATGTAAGAGTCATACAAGGTTACAAGGTCTGAGAATAGTCTGCCAGTAAGAGTATGGATTTTAGAACAAATAAATAGCTACATACTGCATAAAAAAATGGAAGTTTTGAAACTACTTCTCTGATAATTCAGCACTAGCCATGCTACAGCATGTTCTAATTTACCATTTGGTATATGCTTTTTGAAAATACTGAAAGTACATGCCAGTGGTCAACTAAATCATAGAAAATTCAAGCCCTATTTTACATGATGGGTGAGACATTGAAAACTGCATGACTTAGAAATGCCAGTCCCATTAAAAGTTAATGAGACTTATGTTCCTAAATCACTTACTCTCTTTTGAAAATCTCACCCATTTTCGTTTCCAGGGCTACTGCAGCCAATCACCAATATTTTTAAGATAGTACATTTTTTGTAATTATCTGGCATAATAAAAGCACCAAAATTGTTTCCTGGAGAAAAACAAATCCAGAAACCCTAAAATACTGCAGCACTTCTGTTTCACTTTCTGTACCAATGATGAGAGGATTCTGTGAAGACAGACTTTTTTTTACAGGATCTGAAAAATTTCTATAGTAATCAAACATATATGCCCATATTAAGCACCATAGACTGCCAAATTCCAGAGAAACAGAAAACACTCTAGACTTGTGCATGGAATCACTTCTATGTGTTATTTCAAATGCCCTTCCTGAAGTTCTTATGGTGATCTGCGGAGGGAGGGGGGAAGAATTCTGAAGATAAAAGTAAATTCCAGTACCATTTCTATGATTGTGGAACCATGGGAAGCCAGGGGCACTGAATTTATCACAGTATTTACATTACTGTTACAAATCCAAATGTTTCACCTATTTTCTAGGAATACTTCACCTTGGTTAAAAAGAACCAAGCAAAATCACGGTGCAACGGTAATACAATTAGGGCATTACCGATGCACCCAAACTTGTAGATTGTGCAAGGAATATCAGGTTGCAACCTGTATAAGTGCAGGTAACTGTGCAAAAAGGGGCTAAAACTGTTTTTCTTTAATAATTGTATTCTCTGCCATGCATTGTCAGGGATTGAAGAAAGCACATGCCCAGCTTTCATTATCTGAAGATAACCTTCCAAATGTAAACCAGTGCAGACCTGTCTTCCTGAGTCTGCAAACTGGCAGTTCCAGAGCTTCTGTTCCGCCTCACAATGCTGCCAAGCACTAGCAGCTTTGGTCAGTTTCACTGCTGTTATTCAGAACCCCAGGGGTGACGGTAAAACTGAGAAAAATGGTGCCTCTTACAGGAAAAGTAAGTTCAAGCAGAATCAGGCACTGGAGCTATTCATAGAGAAGCTCAATCCCCGCTTCCCTCCTCCCATGGAGTAGGAGGAGGGAGGGGATTTATCCCTTTGGGTCTTGAAAAAACAAGAGTGAAAAACAGGGTGCTGGGCTATGGGGGAGATCTGTGTGTGTCAGGGCACTGCTGGTCTGTGTGGGGCATTGTGCAGTTATGGTGTGGGGCTGTGGGGAAGGGCACTGGGAGGGAGGAAGGAAGGAAGGGAGGGGAAATCTGTGTGTATTGGGAAACTAGAGAGTGGGGGTTTCTGTGTGGGGTGCTGGGCAGCTGTGGTGGGGCTGTGGGCAGGGGTGTGCTGGGCGAGGTGTGTGTGCACAGCGCTGTGCATTTGTGGTGGAAGAGTTGTAGGGGGGTGCTGGGCAGGGGAACTCTGTGGCACAGCATGGGCGCACCCCAATAGGAAAGGGCACGCTGGTAGCACATGGCCAGGCGGACCAGTGTGCCTCTGGCTCCCAAAGGGACTGCGCACCTGTGTCTGTCTGTCTCCCCCCCAGCTCCACCAACGTGGCCTGATAGTTCACGCTTGCGATCTGGTCACCCTCCCCCTCCGTCCATCCTTCACTCCCTTCCCTGCGTCCCCCCAGCCCTGTCCTCTGTCCCGTCCCCTGTCTCCATCCGTCCCTGCCCCCTTCGTCCCCTCCGTCCCGTCCCTGCATCCCCCCAGCCCTGTCCTCTGTCTGCATCCGTCCCTGCCCCCTCCGTCCCATCCCTGCATCCCCCCAGCCCTGTCCTCTGTGCCGTCCCCTGTCTCCATCCGTCCCCTCCAGTTCATTTGCAGCCCAGCTCAGCACCGGTCACTTTCGCCAGGTGGGGCCGGGCAGCTCCCCTGCGCTGCGATCCAGCACCGGGCACCGTCTTGCTCCCAGCCGCGGAGCACCGGGCAGGCTGTGCGGGTGGGGAGGGATACTCGCATTGCTGACACCTGCCTGCCTCAGGGCTTTCTCCCTGCCCGCCGCGAGGATCGCGAGGGAGGGGAGCAGCGTGCCGCTGAGAGCCGTGTCAATTTGGCCGGGTGGCTGCCTGCAGACAACACGGGGGAGAGAACCAGACAGCCCTGTAACGCAGCCGCTGCTCGGGACCCGGATCCACGCTGCTGTGCCACCGAGATCCATCAAGTGCCACGGGAGCGGGGGACACACCACCCACCCCATGGAAGTGTCAGGGGCTGCTCGGGCTGGGAGCCCGGCGGAGAGTCCAGCTGGGGAGAGGCTCAAAGGGGGGGCGGGTAAAAACGTTGCACCAAAAATATGAAAAAGTTGCAAGACAAAAACCCTTTAATTACAGCTCGGACGGGCCCCTCCGGAGCAGGGGGGGCTCGGGGCCAGCCGCGGTCCCGCCGCCGGGCAGCAGCAGCAGCAGCAGCAGCGAGGCAGCAGGAGGGGGCGGCGCGAGACGGTTCCCGGGGATTCCCTGCTCGCGCCGCTGCCAGGGGGAGCCGCTGCTGCTGCGAGCTGGTGCGCGGGGGGTGGAGGGGGGGGTGTCCTCGCGGGCGGGGCTCGCGCCCAGAGCGCTGACACTGTCCGTTCGGAACTGTGACGCCGCTCGGCCGGGCCGCCCCACTTACGACGTCACCGCCCTCTGCCCCCGCCCAACCAGCGTGGTCACCCGGGCTCCGCCCACTGTCGCCGCGGCAACCACCAAAATAAACGTTCTCGGAACACGTGGGGCAGGGAGGGGGGTAAGGATGGGCCGTGACGCAACCAAAGCAGCTGGCTGGCAGCGCGCGGCAATGACGTCACCGAGGAGGAGTCCGCGACGCAGGGGCGGCTCCTCCCCCCGCCCCCCCGCTCGCGGGCAGCGACCCAGCGCCTCGCGCACCTGTGCTCGAGGGGAGGCGGCGGCGGATGCAGGGACGGGACGGAGGGGGCAGGGACGGATGGAGACGGGACGGGACAGAGGACAGGGCTGGGGGGATGCAGGGATGGGGCGGAGGGGACGAAGGGGGCAGGGACGGATGCAGACGGGACGGGACAGAGGACAGGGCTGGGGGGATGCAGGGACGGGACGGAGGGGACGAAGGGGGCAGGGACGGATGGAGACAGGGGACGGGACAGAGGACAGGGCTGGGGGGATGCAGGGATGGGGCGGAGGGGACGAAGGGGGCAGGGACGGATGGAGACGGGACGGGACAGAGGACAGGGCTGGGGGGATGCAGGGATGGGGCGGAGGGGACGAAGGGGGCAGGGACGGATGCAGACGGGACGGGACAGAGGACAGGGCTGGGGGGACGCAGGGAAGGGAGTGAAGGATGGACGGAGGGGGAGGGTGACCAGATCGCAAGCGTGAACTATCAGGCCACGTTGGTGGAGCTGGGGGGGAGACAGACAGACACAGGTGCGCAGCCCCGTTGGGAGCCAGAGGCACACTGGTCCGCCTGGCCGTGTGCTACCAGCGTGCCCTTTCCTATGTGCCCTAAGGCATTCCTATGTTATTCCATAACATTCTTATGTGCTGAATAAGAGCACATAACATTCCTATGTTCCCCTCCCAACACCAGGAGGGGTGTGTGTGTGCCCTTTCCTATTCTTATGTGCTGATCAGTGCTGTGGTAGCAGAACTGAAACTGAAAAGGTAGCAGGCAGGACTATGCACAAAGAGAAAAGGGATGTAGACCTGCCCTTTGTACCCTGCAGGACCTGTGGTCACAGGCCCTTCCTAATTTGGGGGGAACCAAGGAATATAAAAAGTAATCTCTTGTAAATTGAACCAATGTTGTCTGACTGCTAGAGTTGGAATCTTGATACTATTTTTTCCTAATGATTGTAAGTTATTTACAGTCACCTGGCTGGCCTTTGAGGACTGACAAATCACAGCCAGAAGCTCTTTGATTTTTGGGAAGGCCCCAGATCATTTTGCAGCTGGAATGGGCAGCACCACTCAGGCTACCGTTGATACACTAGGACTATCACAAGTTCTTCTGCTGAGCATCCAGCATGACGTTTGACCACAAAAAGGGGCAGACAAATAGAAGAGGCAATATAGTATGTAGTGGGCTCAGGGATGAGAACAAAGGACTAATCCTAGCGTTGACACTGGCTCCCACTGTGGCCCTGGTCAAGTCACATAGGCCAAAATTTCCATACTTGAGTGCCTATAGTTATGTACCTAAATCATTGACTTTAATAGGGTATTAGAGCAGTGGAAGCTACTCCAGCCATTGATCTTTTCCCATTTTGCATACTGAGGAGGGGGAGTGCTTCCTTGTGTCTCCCCTTGCAAGGATTCCCAGCACCCACGAGTTACTCATGTGGGTATTGAACATAAAATTTTCCCCATTCAAAAATACATTTTGTTTTCAAACAATCCAAGGACTTAGTTGACACGGAGAATTTTTTTAGAAAAAGGGCAAAATAGCTTGACATTTCAAAAGAAATCACTGTTTAATTTTCTTTATAGTTCAAACATTATTTTAAAGGAGTTGAACTCAGATGTTCCTGAGGTTTAACAATGACTTGTATACATAGCTCCCAGAATGGAACCTGTGCAAACAAAAAATAAACAATAATAGTGTCTTTTAAATTCACTGTATTTTTAAAGACACACAGAGGAGAATCAGCCAGGCTGATTCATTGTATTTTCCCTGTGCTGATTAAGGAATTAGAGACAATAACAGAGCTTGACAAAACCAGCTAAAGCCACCAAACCAACTGGAGGGTTAAATCTATCAATCAGCAGTAAATATGAAATATAGGAGGGTGGGATCAGGGCGATGCCCTGGGGAGAAGCCCAGAGAACTCCTCTTCCCCAAATGTCAGAAGAGGGAAGGTGCTGGGATTTTTATCAGAATGCCCTCCCTGAGTCCTGTTTAGAGATTCAGGTTCTTTAACATTATAGCTGTCCCAAGTTTGCATAGTGCAATGCTTGAATTTACATGAAGAGAAAGTAGAGAGTAAGTAGTAAAGTTCTTCCAATTTTAAACTAGATGTATATTAAATTAAATCTGTGCTAATTAATCAGATGCATAAAGAGTATTTAAGACAACAGCTCAGCCCCTCTCACCCACCCTCTCTCCATCACCATTGTCAACTTTCTCTGGATGTGTTTTTATGGATAAACTGAACTGATCTGACTGGCTGAATCAAACAATAAGTTGTTCTAAACGAATCACGATGCTTCAGATCAATAACTGTTTGGGAAACATCTGTTACTTTACTGCTTCAACATTCAGCTGAGAAAATTATTAGATATATATTCTGATAATTTGAACAGAAACAAAGTCATCGTAACAGAACATTGAGAGAGGATCAAAGCCTTAGGTTTTGAAAATAAATATCACACGTCAACATTTTTTCCATAAATGCTTCGGCAGCGGGAGACCATTATCCTAAGATAACATTCTCCAGCAGAGAGATGATCTCTTAATTAGAGCAATATGTAAACTACTTTAGGATGCTTGATATAAATCCTGCAAACTGATTCATTGATACTTTTACTAAGATGAATTTTGATATCATGGGATGAAATCCTGGCCCTATTGTAGTTTATAGAACGAGGAGTACTCGTGTCACCTTAGAGACTAACACATTTATTTGGGCATAAGCTTTCATGGGCTAAACCCCACTTCATTAGATGCATGCAGTGGAAAATACAGTAAGAAGATATATATACAGAGAACATGAAAAAATGGGGGTTGTCATACCAACTCTAACAAGATTAATCTATTAAGGTGGGATATTATCAGCAGGAGAAAAAAAAATTTTTGTAGTGATAATCAGGATAGCAAACAGTTGACAAGAAGGTGTGAATAACACTAGGGGAAAATTAGCATGGGGAAATTTTTTTGGAAAAGTTATTTTGTTGAAGAATTGCGACTTTTAGGTCTGTAATCAAGCGTCCAGGGAGGTTGAAGTGTTCTCCGACTGGTTTTTGAATGTTATAATTCTTGACGTCTGATTTGTGTCCTTTTATTCTTTTATGTAGAGACTGTCTGGGTTGGCCAATGTATATGGCAGAGGGGCATTGCTGGCACATGATGGCATATATCACGTTGGTAGATGTGCAGGTGAAGGAGCCCCTGATGGTGGGGCTGATGTGATTAGGTCCTATGATGGTGTCCCCTGAATAGATATGTGGACTGAGTTGGCAACTGGCTTTGTTGCAAGGATAGGTTCCTTGGTTATTATTGTTGTTGTGTGGTGTGTGCTTGCTTCAGGTTGGGGGGCTGTCTGTAAGCGAGGACTGTCCTGTCTCCCAAGGTCTGTGAGAGTGAGGGATCATCCTTCAGGATAGGTTGTAGATCCTTGATGATGCGCTGGAGAGGTTTTAGTTGGGGGCTGAAGGTGACGGCTAGTGGCGTTCTGTTATTTTCTTTGTTGGGCCTGTCCTGTGGTAGGTCACTTCAGGGTACTCTTCTGGCTCTGGAACACCTGGCATTGGCCACTGTCGGTAGACAGATACTGGGCTAGATGGACCTTTGGTCTGAGCCGGTACGGCCGTTCTTATGTTCTTATACTTGGGGAAAATGACTAGCAACCTGGCTACCATGGCATGAGCTACCTTTGACAACTGATTGCCTCCTTATTACCAGAACATCATTACAGAAAGGAAGCTTGTAATGAAACAGGGCCAGATGTGGATAGCCGGGATAGCCTCCTGCTGTGCTCATTTTGGTTTGTACTGTAGTACGGTGCAGTGTTTCTTTACAAAGGGCAATTGTTTGCTACTTTCCTTAGTAAGGACTAGGTGAAAATAAGATGAAAAATTCCAGCTTTTTGTTGGATATTGTTTATCTGCTCCTTGCACATTCAGGGTAATAGCTTAGAACTTTCACTGAAACTGAAGTTGCATAAAATGAGTTTTGTTTTAATACAGTTTAATTTAATTACTTTCAATTCTCTGATAAACACAGCATTGAGTGGTGAAAAAGGGACTGTCACAAAGATAAGAATGGCAATAAAATATATACTGAAAACAACAGATGAGTAAGAGCTTCATTGTTTAAACAGTACATAGAAAGAAAAAACTATTATATATTAAGAAAAAAATAGGGAAATTAACAAACCAAAAAAACCTTCATTTAACGTTACTTACGTTTGCTTTCATCAATAAAATAAACCATAAAATAATTAGGAAATACAAAGTCAAGATTTTCAAAAACGATTAAAAGGTTACGAAATTTTACGTTCTCTTGTTAGCAAATGTCCAAATAAGTGTTGCCCTGGGCACCCTTAATTCAGTCCTCTTGTGCATTTCCATGATGATGCAGACTTTCATTACCTGATCCCAGGAAGAAGATCAGCAGGAAGAAATGGAATAAGAGGAAAGAGAAAATGAGAAAAGAGGAAAGGAGGAAGAGGGAAGCCCAAAAGGACAAATTTCAAACACCCACAGCGAGTCACAGATTCATAAATTCCAAGGCCAAAAGGAACCACTCTGGTCTGACTTTCTATTTAACATCGGCCATTGAATTTCCCTGAAAATAATTCCCACAGAAATTAAAGCAGATTGTTTTGAAAATCACACAATCTTGATTTTTTTTAAAAAAGGCCAGTTGTGGAGGATCCAGCACAACCCTCGGTGAATGGCTCCAAACCCTGAGGTTAAAAATGCGCGCTTTCTCTCTAGTGTGAATTGGTCTAGGCTTCAACTTTCAGCCATTGTCTGCTCTTAACCTTTATCTGCTAAAGTGAAGAGCTCATTAGTAAATATTTCTTCCCTTAGGCTCACCGCTTAACCTTCTCTTTGAATGAGCTGCTGTACTCTGTCAGCACAAGGAGGGTTTTATAATCCTTTCATCATTCATGTGGCTCTTCTGTGAACCCTGTCCAATGTGAGAGCATCTGTCTCAAACTGTGGACACCAGAAGTGGACACAATTTTCCAGGAGTGGTTGCACCAGTGCTCAGTACACAAATATGGAACCTCTCTATTTCTACTTGAGATTCTGCTCTTTGTATGGCTCCAAGAGTCACATTTGCCCCTTTGGCCACTGGGAACTCATGGGGAGCTGATTATCCCCCATGACCCCAAGTCTTTTTCAGAGTTGGTGGTTCCCAGGTTTGAATCCTCTATCTTGTACACAGAGCCTATATTTTGTATTACTTTCTACACAGGTGATGACTTCTTTCGACAAAATCTAAACACAGAAATGAAAAAAACTCACAAAGTATCTCCTCCCCACCAATCCTCTTGGTCCTCACAGAGAGACAGCAAAGATGGAGGCTTGCTGCAGCAAGGCTACAGGGGTCTCCGAGCTTCCCCCTGCCCCATCCCTGTCCTGCCTGGCTGTTGTCAAGGGAGCTCTGTGAGGTCACATCCGCCTCATCGTCTTTGCCCAATAGGCTGAATTCCTGCCAAAGGCCTTTGTGAAGTCACTGCCACACTCACCTTTCCCTTGCAGGCCTGATGTCTGCCCCTGGCCAGCCCGGTTCGATGTTTGAGTTGCACCCCAAGATCTCCCCACTTGGTCATTATTGATTCTGGGGAGCAAGCAGGCTACCCAGTAAAACAGCAGAGTCTGTTCCTCACCCCACAATGAGTTTTTCACAGAGGTGTCAGTTGAGAAACAATTTGATGGCCTAATCCGGCCTCTATTTCTCAGGCTATGAAATTTCACACACTTAGCACCATATTAAGCCCAATCGCTTGTAGGAATTCACTAAAAGGCACCTTCCAGAATGACAACAAGTTGTGATGTGAGGATAGCTGGAAACAGAGAATCCACCTTTCCCCTAGGTAATTTGTTCCAGTGGCTAGTGTCTCTCACTGTCAAAAATGTGTGCCTTACATTTCATTTGAATTTCTCAGGCTTCAGCTGACAGCCATTGGTTCTTGTTGTGCCTTTCTTGGCTAGATTGAATTAGCCCTGCCCCATGAAATCCGATCTCCCCGTCCTGCTGGGAGCCCCTCAGGCAGGAGCACCCCAGTAGGTGCCTCCTAGCTGTTTGTCTTCTGGATTTGGGACAGGACTTCCCCTGTATGGATGCTCTCCGTAGGGATATCAGATGCACCTCCAGAGGCAGTGCAGAAGCAAGTGCACTGCATCAGCCTGTCATTGGGATCAGGGCTTTGGCCTTGGCAGCTTCTGCTTCAGCCACATCTCTGGGTGCCCAGGCTCAGGGCTTCTGACCCCTGTGGCCACCTCCACATTTGGGAATGTCTTGTAGTTTCAGAACGGTTGGTGGCTCCTTCCCTCCAAGCCCAGGTCTGAAGGCAGGACGGCAGTGAGGGCGGCAATGCTGTGACTCTCCTACAACAACCTTTGAACTCTTCCACTCTTCCATTTTGGTGGGGAAGCCCACCAAACAATATCTCATTGAGATGGACGTGTTCCCAGGGAATGTCTCAATTACAAGGAATCAACATTTCCCAGCTGAAATAAATGTTGTGCTGGAAAACTTTCTTTTTTTTTTCTTTCGAAAGGACTTTTGGCTTCAGATTTTTTTTTTTTTTTTTTTTTTAGACTGTGGCTTTTCTGTTTTGTGGCACACAAGCAGACAAGTTAGAGAAAACATAAAATATTCTTGCTGAAAGTTTGCAATATCTTGTCAATTTGTTTATTAAGACCAGAACAATAGCACATAAGAACCCAAAAATCAGAGGGAGAGAACATAGGCTACTGCCTATAACAGAGAGGCACAACTCACTGGGTACCTGCTGACTGACTGGTGCTAAGTCCCAAGTTTGTTCTGCCTTACTGAGCTGCCTAGCATGCAAGCACGTACAGAAACACTGCCCAACATGTAACGTCACAGTATTCAATTTTAACACAACTGCAAATACATCAGCGCATCAACATTTTCTGTTTTACAAGAACAAGAACCCTTGTTTCTAAAAAAGCCATGCGAGACTTGAATCAAATTTCAGTGACTAATTATCATGTGTGTGGCATCATCATTAATGCGTGTTCTATGTAGTTAGGTTGTTGTCTTCTTTAGGAAATTTGGGGAAACAGGAGCCCTGGGAAACCCTGTTCCCCTCCTCCCCTCATACACACTGCACATTTGCTGCTACCTGGTGCTGGCTGAGCAGTAGCATTGTGACATCAGAGAGGATCCACCACTCAGCACCCGTCCCTCCAGTTCATTTGCATACTTGCCGAGAATGAATAGCAACCTGGCTACCATGGCAAGAGCTACCTTTGATGACTGATTGCCCCCTTATTACCAGAGCATCATTACAGAAAGGAAGTTTGTAAAGAAACAGGGCCAGATGTGGATAGCCGCGATAGCCTCCTGCTGTGCTCATTTGAGTTTGTACTGTAGTAGGGTGCAGTGTTTCTTTACAAAGGGCAATTGTTTGCTACTTTCCTTAGTAAGGACTAGGTGAAAATAAGATGAAAAATTCCAGCTCTTTTTCTTGGATATTGTTTATCTGCTCCTTGCACATTCAGGGTTATAGCTTAGAACTTTAGCGGAAACTGAAGTTGCATAAAATGAGTTTTGTTTTAATACAGTTTAATTTAATTACTTTCAATTCTCTGATAAACACAGGATTGAGTGGTGAAAAAGGGACCTTCACAAAGATAAGAATGGCAATAAAATATATATTGAAAAGAACAGATGAGTAAGAGCTTCATTGTTTAAACAGTACATAGAAAGAAAAATCTATTATATATTAAGAAAAAAATAAGGAAAGTAACAAACCAAAAACCCCTTCATTTAACGTTACTTAAGTTTGCTTTCATTAATAAAATAAACCATAAAATAATTAGGAAAAGAAAGTCAGGATTTTCAAAAACGATTAAAAGGTTACGAAATTTTTACTCTTCAGTGTCTGTTACAGCTCCATTTTGTTTCTTAAAACTGTCCCCTTACTCCATTTTGTTCTTGTTCTCCTCTGTGGCCGCCCCTCCCTGGCTGTTAAGTTGTTACCAGGGCCTTTGCCCTTCTCAAAGGGAGGGCCCCTTAAGTTGTTTAACAAAAGCCATTGCCCTTCTCAAAGGGATGGCCACTTGCTAAGTGGGACCACTGCCCTGTTCAAAGGGTTAGTCCTGTTATCACCTTGTTAAAACCTGGGCTGGGTGTAGGGTAGGCTCTATCCAGAGCTGCAAGACTATTGTGTTTTTAAGATCCTGGGCATGAGTCATACCTCTGGGCTCAGGACTAGTCCTAACATGCCTCTGTGGCTACCTGCAGTTTTGCCCTGCCTGCTCTCCTCCCTGTGAGAAGGGGAACCAATCAGAGTTACTGGCGGGAAGCTGCCAGGGTTTGCCTTTAAAAACAGACATTTTGAACAGACTTCAGAAAGGGTCTTGCATTGCTGCCTGGTCTGATCAGCCAGGGGTTCTGGGGGTCCTTTCTCCGCTCTCGTTTTATTTTTGAGCGTACCCCCGTTTTTGACCCCCCCCCCCGAAGAACGAATTGCTGCCTGAGAGATCTCCTGATTATCAAGACTGTACCGAGCCTTCTGATGTGCTTGCTGCTTCTGCCTCTGCTGCTGCCTTGGGGGATGGTAAGAATCCCTCTGTGAAACTTTCTGTACTTTTATTTTATTATTTTAGCTGCTGGCTCTGTCTCCCCAGCACACAGACTCAAGCTAAACCTTAGTCTGTGTCCTAAAACCTCTCTTACCCCCCCCCCATCCTGGCTGCTGGCTCAGTCTCCCCAGCACACAGACTCAAGCTAAACATTGGTCTGGGTTTTAAAACCTCTCTTACCCCCACCCCATCCTGGCTGCTGGCTCTGTCTCCCCAGCACACAGACTCAAGCTAAACCTTAGTCTGTGTCCTAAAACCTCTCTTACCCCCCCCCCCCATCCTGGCTGCTGGCTCTGTCTCCCCAGCACACAGATTCAAGCTAAACCTTGGTCTGGGTTTTAAAACCTCTCTCTCAAACCCCGTGGCTCTCTGCCACTGAAAGTAAGTGGGTGCTGCTGCTAAGCTCTGCTCCTGTGGGCTTTGCCCTGGACTCACGGTTTTCAGCTGTATCCATTGCTGCAGCCACCTCCCTTGGCTTCCTTGGGGGCTGCCTTGGGAGCTGTATTCTGGGGCACATACCACTCTGCCCTCTGTAACTTCCCCATAGCATAAGGTGCACCATAGATTTTGTTTCTTTAGTTTAATAAGTCATAGTTTGTTAGGATTGTAAAGCTTGTAAGTCTCACCTGCCTTGCTATAGTTCGTTGTTTTGTTGCTCCATATAGCTGCTTGTTGCAGTTTGCTTAGAATTGTGATATTTGTTGTTTTGCCTAGTCATTGGTTAAGATAGATTTAAAAAGTCATTGCCTGATTGTATTCTGTACCTGTTTTGTTACTTTGTAGAAGCTGCTTGTCATTTTATATATAAGTTTGATTAAGTTAGAGGATAGATAAGGTTCTTGCTGTTCCAATCTTCCCCTCTGAACTTCCCAAACCCCTTGCTGCTTTTTTCCCCTGTGTCTGCATCACCTCTGAACTTCCCAAACCCCTTGCTGCTTTTTTCCCCTGTGTCTGCATCACCTCTGAACTTCCCAAACCCCTTGCTGCTTTTTTCCCCCTGTGTCTGCATCACCATCTGAACTTCCCAACCCCCCCCATCCCACACACACACACTGCTCTGTTGTCCTTACCTCGCAGGGCTTCAGAGTCTCTCGCTGCTTGCAGCTGCATCTCTCATCAGTTGCCACTATCATTTCCCCCCCCCCTCCTGTTTCTTGACCCAGCTTTTGGGTACACTCTTGCTATCACAGCCTCACAAATTAAGTCTACACTGCATAATTTCACTTATCACCCATATTGTATTATTGCACTGTGATTCACATATTACTTCCACCTTTCTGTTATACTTTGTATTTGCATTAATACTATTGTGTTACATTGTGTATAAGGCCACCTACCACTTGATACATTCTATCTAAGATTGTTGACCATTCTATATAGAAGCTACTATTTTATTTTGCATTTCCTTTTGGTATGTTTTACATTCCACATTGTATCTAGAGCTGTTCCTATATAAAGTTGAGTTGCTTATTAACTGTACTGTATCCCATTGTGCTAAACCCCACTTACTGTACCCCACTGTTAGAACTCCCTACACTGTTCAATAAGAACCCCCCCACACACCATCATTGTCTATTGTAAACACCCTATACACCCCATTCCATCGTATTTCATTGTTAAATTCTCACCACTCCCTTTTTCCTTTAATAAAGTTTATTTTGCACCCCACCCGTGTGGTAATTGCTCCCCAAGATCCCATATACCTGCTGGCAGGGACATTCAGCTGACAGCCATTGGTTCTTGTTGTGCCATTTTTGGCTAGATCGAATTAGCCCTGCCCCATGAAATCCGATCTCCCTGTCCTGCTGGACCCCCCAGCCAGGAGAACCCAGCAGGGGCCTCCTAGCTGTTTCTCTGCCCGGCTGGGGACAGGACTTCCTCTCCGTGGGGATATCAGACGCACCTGCAGAGGCAATGCAGAAGTGAGTGTGCTGCATCAGCCCGGTGTTGGGCTCAGGGCTTTGGCCTTGGCAGCTTCTGCTCCAGTCACATCTCTGGGTGCCCGGACTCAGAGTTTCTGGCCCCCTGTGGCTGCAGCCAGTGCTGGGGCATTGGGCTCAGGACTTTCATGCCCTTCCCAACTCCTGACGGCACTCTGGGTACCTGGGCTCAGGGCTTCTGCCTGGCAGCTGAAGTGAGAGCTCTGGGCTTCCCTTGCAGTTCCTTCTGGGGCTCAGGGGTCCATTTCTCTGAATGCCCCGAAAATGGTAGGAGCCGAGCTGTTCCCAAGTAATAGGTAGGAGCTGAGGTGCTACAACATGAAACCTCTCTGAGGCTCTTATCTGCTCCACAGGGACATCTGTCTTCTCACTCAATTAGCAGTGGGAAAGGGGAAAACCCCAAGGAGGCTCCTCCTCGCGCTCACAGGCTGTCGGGGGCAGAAAATTCACCCCAAGGCCACGCTTATGAGTCTGTATCATAACACGCATGCACAACAGCACTGCACAAAGTTTATAAACGTCACCTTAACTCTGATGGTTCCTAACGTTTAAAGGCCCCCAGGGGGTGCAACTTGGAGCTGGGGTACCGCTGAGCTCTCTGTCTCCCCAGCCTGGGCTCCCTCTCACACAGCTGCTGGGAGAAGATGCAGCTCGCTCCCATCCCTGCACTCACACAAACCTTTGCACAGGCAGGGACACACCCAGCTGCAGGGACCAGGAAGCTTCTCCCCAGCTCCCCAGCCTAGGTCCCCAGTGCTGCAGCGTCTTGCCCTGGCCAAAAGCCTGACGGGATCAGTTTATTCCCCAGTCTGCTCCTCCCTCCAAGTGGAGAGGATCATGCACCAGTCTCTGGTCCTGAGCAGGTGCCCCAAGCACATCTAGCAAAACACAGGGCTTTAGGGGGAAATAGAACACACAGTTAGTAACTATGCAAAGATAGGCTTGAAGGGATTGTAAGCAATGAGTGCACAGCTCAATGCAGGTTAGCCAAGAACTGAACCAAAAGAACCCTCTGCTTTGGCCTCAGCGGCAGATCTGGGGCGGTGAGAGCTGAAGCTCCAGACTCACTTTCCTGTTCAGCCCCAGCTCTTTCCCCCAGGTCTTTCCCCTTGCTGGCAGGCTCCGGCTCAGCGGCCGACTCCAGCCACCGCAAACAGTCCGAACCCTCCCTGCCCCCCAGAGCTGGGCACAAAGGGGGCTAATGCAGATCTCTCCCCCATACAGACCCGGCTGGGGCAGCAGCAGCAGCAGCCCAGGCACCCACCGGCCCCCCAGCAGCCCCCACACTCCAAATGCCCTAGACCGCACACACCCGCCGGCCTCACAGCTCCTCCCCACCCTCCCATGGTCTCATGGGCTCATAGACTCATAGACTCGAAGGCCAGAAGGGACCATAATGATCATCTAGTCCCACCTCCTTCACAACGCAGGCCACACAATCTCACCCATCCACTTCTATAGCAAACCCCTAACCTATGTCTGACTTACTGAACTCCTCAAATTGTGCTTTGAAGACCTCAAGCTGCAGAGAATCCTCTAGCAAGTGACCAGTGCCCCATGCTGCAGAGGAAGGCGAGAAACCTCCAGGGCCTCTGCCAATCTGCCCTGGAGGAAAATTCCTTCCTGACCCCAAAGATGCTGATCACTTAAACCCTGAGCATGTGGGCAAGACTCACCAGCCAGCACCCACGAGAGAATTCTCTGCAGGAACTCACATCCCAACCCATCTAACATCCCATCCAGACCACTGGGCATACTTACCTGCTGAGAATCAAAGATCAATTGCCAGATTAATTGCCAAAATTAGCCTATCCCCTCCATAAACGTATTAGGCTTAGTCTTGAAGCCAGATATGTCTTTTGCCCCCAATACTCCCCTTGGAAGGCAAGTCTAAACTCCCTAGTGTCCACTTGATAGCCACTGGTTCTTCTTCTTCTGCACAGCATCGCTCGTGGAGAACAAGGACCTGCACATCTACAGTCGTAGTCTATCTTTGTTTCAAAAATGAAAACAAACTAGCGCCTCAGAGGACCGGAACGGATTTCAGCTGATGGACAGCTTTGCTCAGTGTTTGTACATTTTAACAGGAAAATGTTGAATGATGAAATTCATTTCATGTCCCCGTTCAGCAGAACTCCTGAACATACAGGAGATGGATATGAAAATATAGGTCAATTAAAAAAGAGGACATGTAAGAGAGCAGCTGGACTTGAACCAGAAACCTCTCGATCCTCCGTCAAATGCACCACCACGGAGTTCCCTGAGGCAGCTGAGTGTTGGAGCCAGGGATCTTGAAGAGTATGAAGGGGACACTTGTTTCAAAGAGCTTCTCTTCCATTCCCAGACATGGGTGGTTTTAAAAATGGAGTTTCATTACATTTTCTATGTGCATGTAAACACCAGAGCTTGCACAATCCCCACAACTGCTCAGTCTCACCAGAGCACAAGAACTTTGGAGGCCCCACACCCAGCTACCCAGCTCTGCGGCCTTTAACCTCTTCAGCAGTTCTCCAATGCCTTAAAGCCACAGGGCACAGCATGGAATTTGACCCCATTAATCCTAAATCAATTTGGATGAAAAATCTTTGCAAAAATATTTTGTTTTCCAAACCAAAAGCATCTCCCGTTTGTGGCGTCCCCTTAAACTGTCTCTTCGCACACAAAGAGGAGACACTTCAATTTGGAAACGAGATAAGATGCTTCAGTCAGGGTAAGCAGTTGCTCCCCTTCATGATTGAAAGATCATAAAATGCCAGTAAAATTGACTTTCAGCCCTTACACAGCAGACCCCACTGACGGCATCTCCCCGGGGCCGGGTGGAGCCAGCTCACCTTATCAAACCTTCCCATACCCGGGGGAACGGGAAAGTGCGAGGCTGCAGCGCCACCTAGCGGCCACAGGACAAATCGCCGGCTGCTGCCCCTGTGGGCACTGGGAGTTCGCTTAACATGGAAAGCTGCCTAATGCAAGGTTGGCAAAACGGGGGTCTGCTGCACGACATCATCATCTGCAATGACTCAACCCGATAGGACACCTCCTGTGCTACGCTGCTACTAGTGACCCTCTCAAACCGGTCCCCACAGCTCCCCAGCCTCCCCCCACCAGGAGGCAGCTAGGAGAGGCTTGTTACACTGCTCTACAGCCAAAATGCTTCTGAAATAAATGGAGTCCAACTTTACTAATTCTGGGTCACTGAGAACGAAAATGATGCTTAAAATTCTTGATTGGCTCTAGTTTTCAAGATATGCTATTGAGTCAGTATTTATGACCCTTGACTCGGGAATGGCGGAGGATAAGTGAGTTATAAAGGGACGGGATCTCAATTTAAACCAGTAATGACTAAAATACATCTTTAACTGGATCTATGACTGGATCTATGAATGGCTCTGGACAGTACTTGCTTTTTAGGCAAAACAATGAAGGATACAATCTGAAGCTGGTATTGCCTCATACATGATATGAATTGCATCATGTTATTCCTAGAAGTCATGGATGATGCAATCATAATGAAGCTGAACCAATTGCCCTATATCAGCTCTAGAAATCATACAGTGTCTTGCTCTCTTATTTGTCAGTGTTTGATTTTGCAAAGGGACCCATTTCTCTTTAGCCAAAGAGAGCAGAGATGCCTCGTACTTGTGTGAACAGCGCAGATAACTTGTGCTATGTTTGTGGTGAAGTGACTTTTGCATCACAAAAGTGCAGTATAAACACTATGGTTAAGAAAGCCTATCACTTTTCTTTTGGCTGCAAAATTGGAGATCAGGTGTGTGTTGGAAGCAATGAGTGTGGCAATCTCAGTGAACCGACAGAGGGTGACGGTGGTCAGAGAGAGACAACGGAAGGTTAAAGGGGCAACGATGGGCATAACGATGATGATTGTGTTGTATTTCATTCCTTAGATCTGGTGCCAGCGCCCGTCCCTTTAGCCTTATAGTTTACCAAGAGTAAAACTAAATATCTGTTGAGATACAAGGGAGAGTCTGTGTCCATTCCTGCTAGCTGCACAGGGGTTTGACGTTGCTGCTTTCAATCCTCCGGCTCTGCCGAGACAAGGAACAATTCAGGCGGTCACTGAACTGAAGGAGGGAGACGATTTTCTGACAGGGAGGGACGGCTCCTCTTAAAGGTGTTTGGCAGGCAGCCTCCTTCCCAGGTCTGTCCCGACAACACCCAGTTGAAAAGGGACTCTCCCCAGCCCTCCTCAGCCCGGTGAAAACGAGCGAGTGAGTGAGCGTGGGGGAGAGCGAGCGACGGAGGGAGATGGATTGAGCGGGCCGGGACCTCGGTGAAGGGGCAGGATGAGGGTGTTCAGTTTTGTTGGGTCAGAAAGTTGGCAACCTCAGATCCAGGGGAAACAACTCAAAGACCCAACGAGTCTGGCCAGGGGCAGGACATCAGCTTTGAGGGGAGGGGTGGGTGTGGCAGTGACATCACAAAGGCATTTTGCAGGAACTCGGCCTATTGGGCAAAGGTGCTGGGGAGGGGGTGACCTCACAGAGAGACCCCGACATCAGCCGGGCAGGACAGAGGTGCAGGGCCAGGCCAGTCTCTGAGACCTCCCGGCTTTGCTGCCGCAAGTCACCTTCGCGAGGTCTCTCCTCGAGGGCTGAGAGAGAATTAGGATTCAGAGTTGTGAGCATGAGGAGGAACCTCTGTGGAGTTTTCTCCTTTCCTACCACTCATTGTGCCGAAAACAAACTTCCCTTTGAGAAGGTAAGAGGCTCAGAGAGCTTTGGAACCTGTTCCGTCTGATCCACCTGGCGCAGGCAGCATTCTAGGCCCAGACAGCACTGGCTTCCGGTGGCAGAATTTGATTTCCTCCCTAGGTTTTGATGATTGGAATCCCTGGGGACATTGGGGTGTATCCTTTTTGGTTTATCTTTTCCTCTTTCCTCCCTCCTCTTCTCTTGCTTCTTTTTTTCCCTTTTCCAGCTTCCCTCCCTCTACCTAGGAGGGACGGGTCTGGAGTGCGGGCAGGGGAGGGGTATTGCTCTCATTGCGGGAGGTCCTCACCAAGAGGTGGGTCTGGGTCTGAGAGTGATCCCCTCTGATGGTGTCCTGGGCCGTCCTTTGGGACATCTGGTGAGACCCCTCAGCCTCCTGCCTCTCAGAGTCTCAGTGCTGATTGGCTGAGCAGGGGGCTATCGACACCAAGGAGACTCAGGTCAGTTTGGTCTCTTTTCAAATCAGGCAAATAAGTCACAACCAATCCAATGTATGGAATTAATCTGGCTGCTTCTCTCCATTAATTGTCTCTTGGCAGGTCTTGATTTTCAGTAATGTCCTAGGTCTTCTAAAATACTTGCTGAATAATTACTATGAACCACTGTTGGTCTCTAGCTCACTTGAGGGCACTTTATTCTGATCACTCAATGTGTGAAATTCAAGATGTGAGAGAGAGGCTGAAAGTCAGGAGCAGTGTTTCCTCTAATTTGTTATGTCCATGTGTGGAATGAATTTTGTTTTGGGCACAAATATGGAGGTGAGGTGTGACACATCACCTGCATATTGCGCTCCTTACAAAATTCATTCTGCACATGGATGGTGTGTGGCAGGGGTGAGGCTGAAAGGTTTGGAGTGTGGGAGGGGCTCGGGGGGGAGGGTTGGGGCGCAGTGATGTGAGGGCTCCGGCTGGGGGTGCAGGCTCTGGAGTGGGGCTAGGGATGAGGGTCTCAGCATTGGAGCAGAGGGTAGGGGCGCAGGGGGTGAGGGCTCTGGGGTGGGGCTGGGAATAAGGAGATTGGGGAGCAGGTTGCCCCAGGGAGAAAGAACTGCCCCCTCCAGCCCTCTCTCCCCACAGCAGCTCAGGGCCAGATGAGAGGGCACCTGTCTCCAAGCCGCAGCAGCGCCGGTGGGGCTGGGTTGGGGCTGAGGGAGGCAACAGGGTTTATTTTTCCGAAGTCAAAAGGAGGAAGGGAGGGAGTTATGCTTCAGTTTTTACCTCATAAACTTATTCCTGTCTAACCTACAGGACACTATGGGAATAAGACACTATGTCATGTGGTGACATCACAAGAGCAGAGGATGTGAGAACTACAGCAACTGAGAGGGTGGGGGATTTAGAGTCGGATTGTTTCAAATGCTGCATTTGTCGGCTGACATTTAACAGCAACGCTTAGCTAACACAATGGAGAAAGGAATTCTCTGCTAAAGATTCAACCTGCCCCTTTGGCCAACTCCACCCCTTCCCTGACCGGAGTGTGCTCAGAACACCTCTCCCGCCAGCCTCCCCCCCCCCCCACAAGCCCACAGCTGGGCGCCCAGCACAAAGCAAGGGAGGGGGTTGCTTGGCTTGTTTTACTTTTTACTTTTCAAAAGGCTTTTTAAAAAGCATTTTCTGCCCCTGTTCCCCATGTTGAGGAAGCAGATGGTTAGTTAAACAAAAGTTAAACAAAAGTTAAAAGGTAGAGTGACTAAAATGAAATCCCTGCAAGTTGCATGGGCCCTTTTTAAAGACACCATAATAGAGGCCCAACTTCAATGTATACCCCAAATTAAGAAACACAGTAAAAGAACTAAAAAAGAGCCATTGTGGCTTAACAACCATGTAAAGGAAGCAGTGAGAGATAAAAAGACTTCCTTTAAAAAGTGGAAGTCAAATCCTAGTGAGGCAAATAGAAAGGAGCATAAACACTGCCAACTTAAGTGCAAGAGTGTAATAAGAAAAGCCAAAGAGGAGTTTGAAGAACGGCTAGCCAAAAACTCCAAAGGTAATAACAAAATGTTTTTTAAGTACATCAGAAGCAGGAAGCCTGCTAAACAACCAGTGGGACCCCTTGACGATCAAAATACAAAAGGAGCGCTTAAAGACGATAAAGTCATTGCGGAGAAACTAAATGAATTCTTTGCTTCAGTCTTCACGGCTGAGGATGTTAGGGAGATTCCCAAACCTGAGCTGGCTTTTGTAGGTGACAAATCTGAGGAACTGTCACAGATTGAAGTGTCACTAGAGGAGGTTTTGGAATTAATTGATAAACTCAACATTAACAAGTCACCGGGACCAGATGGCATTCACCCAAGAGTTCTGAAAGAACTCAAATGTGAAGTTGCGAAACTATTAACTAAGGTTTGTAACCTGTCCTTTAAATCGGCTTCGGTACCCAATGATTGGAAGTTAGCTAATGTAACGCCAATATTTAAAAAGGGCTCTAGAGGTGATCCCGGCAATTACAGACCGGTAAGTCTAACGTCGGTACGGGGCAAATTAGTTGAAACAATAGTTAAGAATAAAATTGTCAGACACATAGAAAAACATAAATTATTGAGCAGTAGTCAACATGGTTTCTGTAAAGGGAAATCGTGTCTTATTAATCTATTAGAGTTCTTTGAAGGGGTCAACAAACATATGGACAAGGGGGATCCGGTGGACATAGTGTACTTGGATTTCCTGAAAGCCTTTGACAAGGTCCCTCACCAAAGGCTCTTACGTAAATTAAGTTGTCATGGGATAAAAGGGAAGGTCCTTTCATGGATTGAGAACTGGTTAAAAGACAGGGAACAAAGGGTAGGAATTAATGGCAAATTCTCAGAATGGAGAGGGGTAACTAGTGGTGTTCCCCAAGGGTCAGTCCTAGGACCAATCCTATTCAATTTATTCATAAATGATCTGGAGAAAGGGGTAAACAGTGAGGTGGCAAAGTTTACAGATGATACTAAACTACTCAAGATAGTTAAGCAGATTGTGAAGAACTTCAAAAAGCTCTCACAAAACTAAGTGATTGGGCAACCAAATGGCAAATGAAATTTAATACGGATAAATGTAAAGTAATGCACATTGGGAAAAATAACCCCAAATATACATACAATATGATGGGGGCTAATTTAGCTACAACGCGTCAGGAAAAAGATCTTGGAGTCATTGTGGATAGTTCTCTGAAGATGTCCACGCAGTGTGCAGAGGCGATCAAAAAAGCAAACAGGATCTTAGGAATCGTTAAAAAGGGGATAGAGAACAAGATGGAGAATATAGTATTGCCCTTATATAAATCCATGGTATGCCCACATCTCGAATACTGTGTACAGATGTGCTCTCCTCATCTCAAAAAAGATATTCTAGCACTAGAAAAGGTTCAAAAAAGGGCAACTGATATGATTAGGGGTTTGGAGAGGGTCCCATACGAGGAAAGATTAAAGAGGCTAGGAATCTTCAGCTTGGAAAAGAGGAGACTAAGGGGGGATATGACAGAGGTATATAAAGTCATGAGTGACATTGAGAAAGTGGATAAGGAAAAGTTATTTACTTATTCCCATAATACAAGAACTAGAGGTCACCAAATGAAATTAATAGGCAGCAGGTTTAAAACAAATAAAAGGAAGTTCTTCTTCATGCAGCGCACAGTCAACTTGTGGAACTCCTTGCCTGAGGAGGTTGTGATGGTGAGGACTATAACAATGTTTAAAAGGGAACTGGATAAATTCATGGTGGCTAAGTCCATAAATGGCTATTAGCCAGGATGGGTAAGAATGGTGTCCCTAGCCTCTGTTTGTCAGAGGATGGAGATGGATGGCAGGAGGAAGATCACTTGATCATTGCCTGTTAGGTTCACTCCCTCTGGGGCACCTGGCATTGGCCACTGTTGGTAGACAGATACTGGGCTAGATGGACCTTTGATCTGACCCGGTACGGCCTTTCTTATGTTCTTATGTTTTCCACTGCCCAGGAGACCCAGCCAGGGACTGATGTGCTGGAGATATGTTGGGAAAAGGAACTGTCTGAATTGCCAAAGCAGGAAGCCAACAATCTACAGCAACATCATTAACCACAAACACACTCTAAGCATGCTCCAGCCAGAAGGGAAATGGGCAGGAATTCTTGTTGTTCAGCCATGGCCACACATACAGAGATGCACAGCAGTGAGGGTGCTGGGCAAGCTGGTCTGAGCGAACACTTGGAAATGATCCTTCCGTTAGAACAGAACCAGAGTGTAGAAAGGGCCCTGTGTTAAGTGGTTGAGGCTGAGGCCTTAGGAAGCTGGCCTACGATACCATAGGGATCTTTCTGTGGAGGTTTGATTCTTGCCAGCTAGGGGAAGCTGGTGTGTGGTGTCTTTGTGGCTGCACTTTCAGTGATGCAGGTTTCTCTATCCCATTGTTCCGGGGTCATCCTACTAGATTGCCAGCTGCTTTTCAGCTGCAGTGTGGAGACTGTTTGTGTGTGGGGAGAGACAGTGTGTGTGTGTTGGGGAAGAGTGAGTGTGTTGAGGTAGGTAGGAGCGGATCATTATTATCCCTACTTGAAAGAGGGAGACGCTCAGGCTGAAAAAGGAGAATTGACTTGTCTTAGGTCATAAAGCCAGTCAATGGCTGAATTGGGAATACGACCCCCAGAGACCTGATTTTTAAATTAACCATCGGATCTTGAAATTCATACATTGAATGACCTCAATAAAGTGCTCTTAGATGAGCTCCAGTCCAACAAGTGTGCACAGTAATTATTCAGCCAGTATTTTAGGAGAACTGCAATGTTAGAGAGAATCATGAACTGCTCAGAGACAATTAATGCAGAGAAGCAGCACAATCCATGAAACATATAACTGGTTATGACTTATTTACTTGGTCTTAAAAGAGAACAAAAAGGCCTTGAGTCTCCTCCCTGTCATTAACGCCCTGCTCAGACAATCAGGGTAGAGACTGAGGATGGAAGGCTGAGGGGTCTCACCAGAGAGCTCAAAGGATGGCCCAGGTCACTGGTGGGGATCACTGCCCCAGCACTACTGCAGCTCCACAGTTTTGGGCGAGCGATTTCACCAGGACATTGCAACATCGTTCACAATCCACATGAGTGGAGACTGTTCATTGATTCATCGAAGACGAAGTCTTAAAGATGTTTTACTGCATAATGGCAATGGTTTGCCATGAATTCCACTTGGTGATGCAGTCCATAGAAAGGAAACCTAGGACAACATGAAACAACAACATGAAACCTCTCTGAGGCTCTTATCTGCTCCACAGGGACGTCTGTCTTCTCATTCAATTAGCAGTGGGAAAGGGGATGCAATGTCTGCCCCCAGCCAGACCACCAACCCCATCAGACACCCTCCTCCGCTGGTGCACCAGGGTCTCCCCCAGACCGACAACAGCTATGAATTAAAACCCCACAGTGTTTGTTGGGGCTACTGGAGATGCTGAAATCTCACTCTTGTCTCTCTCCTCCTGCCTCCACCTCCAAGCCAGGCACTGGGCAGTTCAGTGGGAAGGGATGAACTGATGACAGTGGAGGAAAAAAATCAAAAACCAAAAGTGAAGCCAAAAGCGCAAGCCGGGCAGGCAAGGCAAATCGCAGGCTTCTGCCATAGACTAGTCCTCCCCGCTCTTCCAATAACCCACCCAAACCGCGACACCACAGACCCCACGTTCCTGGTGTAGCTCCACCTTCCAGTGGGGAAGTGGGGAACCAATTACTAACACACACAGCATATTCCTGAGGCGCAGTGATGGGAGCTGGGGGGATCTGGTGGGCACCTCACTGTGGGATTCACGAGTGGCTCCGGGAGCATCCATGCAATCAAGCTGCTCCACATGCCGTTGTGCCGAGGGATAACAGCGCCTGGAGGGGTTGCTGCTGGTCACTAGCAGGGCATTGTGGGAGACAGCCCAGGCTGGAGAGGGTTCGGGGGCACAGCGGATCCCATCACAGCCTGTCCCCCCAGCACCCACAGGGAATATCGTGCCCCTAGGAGGAGCGTTTGGGCTTTGCTGTGATGTGTCACTTTCCAGCCTGTGCTCTGTCTCTTCTCCTGTGCACACCCATGTCAATCAGGCATTGCTCAGCTGGGCTCTGCAGAGACCGGACTGGCTACACCCCGTGACGGGACTGAGGGGGGGCAGTGCTGAGCGTCACAGGACCTGGTTTCAGCAGCGAGAAAATCCAGGAACAACCGAATTGTTGTTTCACCCACGAAAGCTCATGCTGCAAAAACGTCTGTTAGTCTATAAGGTGCCACAGGATTCTTTGCTGCTTTTACAGGAACAACCCAGTGATCCACTAAGCGGAATTAGGGGCCTGAACTCCCTGTACGATGCACGGGCGACACAGGCACCTTACAACACAACTCCCAACCACCAGCTCCCCAGGCAGGGAGCCAGCCAAGCCCGCCCAGGGAGACACTGACAACGGGGAGGTGTCCTAGCCCTGCCCCTCTCTCACAGATAGGTCCTGTGCTCCCAGCACCCACCTGCCATGTGGGAGAGCAGACTGTTACACACCAGGGCACCCCCCATGGGGACTGGGAGCTTCCACCCCCTGAGAGCGAACTCCCCAGGCACACGAACAGCCTGAGCAGGGAGTCACAGACAGTCCCCTTGGGCACTCGGGGCTATCCTGCCACCTAGGCAAGTCTGCCTTTGGGCTAGATCTGTGCCTCAGGGAGGCCTGAGGCCACAGGCATGAGCTGGGGCTGCCAGCATCACCCCCGCTCCTCCGCCCCCCGCCATTGTCCACAAGAGAGAAAGGATTTGAACCAGGGTCCCCCATGTTTCAGGTCAGTGCACGAAGCAGTGTGCCGTGGTGGGGCTCTGTCCAGCTCTCCCTTTGAAGGGGGTTCATTGGGGCTAACTAATGAGCGCGAGTGGGGCAGGGGGATCAGCTCCCCGGTGTGTCCTAATTCCTGCCTCTCAGCTGGGTGCCTGAACTACTGGACACTGTCATCCAAATACCATTGCTAGAAATAAACAATGAAAAGGTGCAGAACTCCAGGGAGCTCAGGACAGGGAGACTAATTCAGGCAATCAGAGCAGCAGATAAGACAAATCTTGAGCTACTCTGAGCCTCCAAGCAGACATGTTACCGAGACGGAAACTGGCCAGGAATTCTTTGAAACGGCGTAAACACGTCTAAAAGTATCAGTTTGCTTTATGATGAGGGGATGGGGGGAGGGAGGTTTAAACTATTTCCCTGAATCACATCTCCCTTGGCAGCTCAGTCACCATTTCAGCTAGAGCAGAGCGGTGGAGCCTGGGCACTGGGCCACTCGGGGCCTTTAACATCACAGCCCTGGGGAGGGGGGGCTGAGATGGACCATCCTGCGAGGAACACGAGTCCTTCTACCATCCACCACACCCTAGTTTGGAACTGCTGCTGCCGGCTCACCCCATCTGTGGGAACTTCTATCCCCTCTGCCTCCCTCTAGCTGGGGGTTATCCCTTCTGCACCTACCTGGCAGGGCAGCCCCCGTCTGAACCCCTGATCCTGTCCCAGTTTTGTCCCTCTGCCCATCCCGCCCCTCCGATTTCCCCGCTTCAGGGGGATTTTCCCTCCTCCGATTGCAGGGAGCAGATTCTGATGGCGCGTAAGGGCAGCAGCTTGCAGCTGTTACTGAGCATGTGAGAAGAGCTTTAGAAGAGAAGAACGGCCAGACTGGGTCAAACCAAAGCTCCATCTAGCCCAGTGTCCTGTCGGCCGATAGCGGCCGGTGCCAGGTGCCCCAGAGGGAATGAACAGACAGGAATCATCCAGTGACCCACCCCCTGTCGCCCAATTCCCAGCTTCTGACAGACAGAGGTTAGGGGCACCATCCCTGCCCACCCTGGCCAACAGCCATTGATGGACCTGTCCTCCACAGAAACACAGAATCCTAGACAATGAGGGTTGGAAGAGACCTCAGGAGCTCATCCAGCCTAACCCCCTGCTGAAAGCAGGACCACGAATCTCTCTAGTTCCCTTTTGATCACAGGACCCTGCTCAGGAACAGTGAAGTTGCAAGTTCTAACAGGAAACAGCTTGTGAAAGAAGGGCAGCTCCTCTTCCTCCTCCCCTCCCGTGGGGACGAGCAGCCCCCCAACAGCCTCTCTGCCCCGGCCTCGTTCAACCCATTGCCCCCTTCAGCCTCCCCCAACTTCCCCCATCACCCCCTTCAGCCTCCCCCAACTTCCCCCGTCACCCTCTTCAGCCTCCCCCAACTGCCCCCATTGCTCCCTTCAGCCTCCCCCAACTTCCCCCATCACCCCCTTCAGCCTCCCACAACTGCCCCCATCGCCCCCTTCTGCCTCCCCCAACTTCCCCCATCGCCCCCTTCAGCCTCCCCCAACTTCCCCCATCACCCTCTTCAGCCTCCCCCAACTTCCCCCATCGCCCCCTTCAGCCTCCCCCAACTTCCCCCATCACCCTCTTCAGCCTCCCCCAACTTCCCCCATCGCCCCCTTCAGCCTCCCCCAACTTCCCCCATCACCCTCTTCAGCCTCCCCCAACTTCCCCCATCGCCCTCTTCAGCCTCCCCCAACTTCCCCCATCACCCCCTTCAGCCTCCCCCAACTTCCCCCATCGCCCCCTTCAGCCTCCCCCAACTTCCCCCATCGCCCTCTTCAGCCTCCCCCAACTTCCCCCATCGCTCCCTTCAGCCTCCCCCAACTTCCTCCATCGCCCTCTTCAGCCTCCCCCAACTTCCCCCATCGCCCTCTTCAGCCTCCCCCAACTTCCCCCATCGCCCCCTTCTGCCTCCCCCAACTTCCCCCATCGCCCTCTTCAGCCTCCCACAACTTCCCCCATTGCTCCCTTTAGCCTCTCCCAACTTCCCCCATCTCCCTCTTCAGCCTCCCCCAACTTCCCCCATCGCCCCCTTTAGCCTCCCCCAACTTCCCCCATCACCCTCTTCAGCCTCCCACAACTGCCCCAATTGCCCCCTTTAGCCTCCCCCAACTTCCCCCATCACCCCCTTCAGCCTCCCCCAACTTCCCCCATCACCCCCTTCAGCCTCCCCCAACTTCCCCCATTGCTCCCTTTAGCCTCCCCCAACTTCCCCCATCACCCCCTTCAGCCTCCCCCAACTTCCCCCATCACCCCCTTTAGCCTCCCCCAACTTCCCCCATCACCCCCTTCAGCCTCCCCCAACTTCCCCCATCACCCCCTTCAGCCTCCCCCAACTTCCCCAATTGCCTCCTTTAGCCCCCCCAAATGTCCTGTTCCCCCATCTCCCCCTTCAGCCTCCTCCAAACTGTTCCCTTCCCCCCATCGCCCCAGTCACCTCCAGCCTCCCGTTGCCCTCTTCAGCCTCCCACAACTCCCCCCCCCCACTGCCCCGGCTCCACCGCTCTCAGGTTCCCTTCCCCACAACCATCTGCTTCCTCACCATGGGGAACAGGAGCAGAAAATGCTTTTGAAAAAACCTTCTGCAAAGCAAAAAGTAAAAGAAGCCAAGCAACCACTTCCCTGGCTTTGTGCTGGGTGCCCAGCTGTGGGCTTGTGTGTGTGTGGGGGGGGGGGAGGTGGGGCTGTTCTGAGCACACTCCGGTCAGGGAAGGGGCAGAGTTGGCCAAAGGGGCAAGTTGAATCTTTAGCAGAGAATTCCTTTCTCCATTGTGTTAGCTAAGCGTTGCTGTTAAATGTCAGCCGACAAATGCAGCATTTGAAACAATCCGACTCTAAATCCCCCACCCTCTCAGTTGCTGTAGTTCTCACATCCTCTGCTCTTGTGATGTCACCACATGACATAGTGTCTTATTCCCATAGTGTCCTGTAGGTTAGACAGGAATAAGTTTATGAGGTAAAAACTGAAGCATAACTCCCTCCCTTCCTCCTTTTGACTTCGGAAAAATAAACCCTGTCGCCTGCCTCAGTCCCAACCCAGCCCCACCGGCGCTGCTGTGGCTTGGAGACAGGTGCCCTCTCATCTGGCCCTGAGCTGCTGTGGGGAGAGAGGGCTGGAGGGGGCAGTTCTTTCTCCCTGGGGCAACCTGCTCCCCAATCTCCTCATTCCCAGCCCCACCCCAGAGCCCTCACCCCCTGCGCCCCTACCCTCTGCTCCAATGCTGAGACCCTCATCGCTAGCCCCACTCCAGAGCCTGCACCCCCAGCCGGAGCCCTCACATCACTGCGCCCCAACCCCCCCCCCCCGAGCCTCTCCCATACTCCAAACCTTTCAGCCTCACCCCTGCCACACACCATCCATGTGCAGAATGAATTTTGTAAGGAGCGCAATATGCAGGTGATGTGTCACACCTCACCTCCATATTTGTGCCCAAAACAAAATTCATTCCACACATGGACATAACAAATTAGAGGAAACACTGCTCCTGACTTTCAGCCTCTCTCTCACATCTTGAATTTCACACATTGAGTGATCAGAATAAAGTGCCCTCAAGTGAGCTAGAGACCAACAGTGGTTCATAGTAATTATTCAGCAAGTATTTTAGAAGACCTAGGACAGGGGTCTCAAACATGCGGCCTGCGGAGCTCCCCAGGGGAGCTCCGCAGGGGCCCCCAAGAGAAAAGCGGAGGCTCCCGCCTCCGCCCCTCTCCTGGAGCCTCGGCACATAGAGTGCCGAGTCTCCGTCCGAGCGCCTGAGCCCCGCCCCGATCCGAGCCGCGTGGGGAGGGGGCGGGGCTGGGAGCTCTGGGCTGAGCGCTGCGCTCGGCGTGGAGCTCACAGCCCCGCCCCCTCACCACGCGGCTCTGAGCGGGACGGAGCTCAGGCCTCGCCGGAGACGCGCTCGGGTAAGGGGGGGGAAAGCGGGACCCGCCGGGCCGGGCCGGGGGGTGGGGGAGGGAAGCGGGACCCGCCGGGGCCAGGCGGGGGGGGGAAGGGAAGCGAGACCTGCCGGGGCCGGGCCCGGGCCCGGGCCGTGGGGGGGGGGGGAAGGGAAGCGAGACCCGCCGGGCCGGGCCGGGCTGGGGGGGGGGGGAAGGGAAGCGAGACCCGCCGGGGCTGGGCCGGGCCGGGGGGCATGGGCGGCAGGTTATATACTTGTGTGGGGCCCGGGCCCCCGCAATATTCAGGGCTGGGCGCCCTGCTCCAGCAATAGTTGGAGCTGGGTCTCTTCCCGCCTCCCCCTCCCCCCCCGCCGGTGCTGCCTGGATCGGCCCCGGCCACCGCAGGTCTCCCCCCGCCGCCGCGACCCTGCCTGGAGCAGGTCCCAGCCCCCGCCTGCCACCCCCCCTCCGCCGCGTTGTGTTGCGTCCCTGCCTGACAGAACGCAGCGCGCCTCTCCCCTGCCTGCTGCCCGGAGGGCTCCCAGCAGATTTGCTGTCTGCTGCCGCAGGGTCCTAGTGCCTGCCCTCCGCCAGTACTGGCAAGGCAGGCTGCCCTTACCCTGAGCCTCTCCAATGCCCCAAACCCTCAGCCCCAGCCAGAGCCCTCATTCCCCCTGCACCCTAATCCTCAGCCCCAGCCCTGAGCACCCCCACATCATGAACCCCTCATCCCCCCGCACCCTAATCCTCAGCCCCAGCCAGAGCCCTCATCCCCCCACACCCTAATCCTCAGCCCCAGCCCTGAGCGCCCCCACATCATGAACCCCTCATCCACAGCCCTCACCCCACACTCCAAACCTCTTCCCTAGCCCTGAGCCCCCTCGCATCATGAACCCCTCATCCACAGCCCTCACCCCACAGCCCAACCCTCTTCCCTAGCCCTGAGCCCCCTCGCATCATGAACCCCTCATCCACAGCCCTCAGCCCCACAGCCCAACCCTCTTCCCTAGCCCTGAGCCCCCTCGCATCATGAACCCCTCATCCACAGCCCTCACCCCACAGCCCAACCCTCTTCCCTAGCCCTGAGCCCCCTCCTGCATCATGTACCCCTCACCCTCAGCCCCACAGCCCTCACCCCTGCACTCCCTCCTATCCCCAAACTCCGTCCCAAAGCCTGCACCCCCACCCCCTGCCGCAGCCTGGAGCCTGCATCGAGCACAGAGCCTGCATCCAGACCCCCTCCCCCACCCAAACTCCCTCCCAGAGCCTTAGGCAGTAAATCTAAGTGCGTGTTTTGTCCTTTGAGTGAGGTGCATTACTGAGTGTATATATTTATTAAAACTGCACGCGCTTAGGGGAGGAGGTGGAGAAGCGACAGGACAGGGGCGGGGCCAGGGGCAGCAAGGGGGCGTGTCAGTGATGCGGCCCTCGGGCCAATGCACTAGTCCTCATGCGGCCCTCGGGGTCATTTGAGTTTGAGACCCCTGCTCTAAACTCACCACCGGCAGACTAGGCAGGCTTGGAAGAATTACGTATTTGTTGGTAAATGTCAATTTCTATGTAAACACAGAACCCAATGGCAAAATCTTTCCATCGATAATCATCAAAACTAACAGATGGGCAAAGTAAGAAACATGCTGCTTGAGAACTTATCCTATTCTAATCCTCTAGGGTTCCCTTTTGCCTTAGGCACCACCACGTGGGCATTTCATATCCCTCCTCATTTTCACACAGAGGCACAATTTCCTTTGCACAGATCCATGAACAGCAAAACCTCCCTGTGTCTGTTGTCTGAGCCAGGGCATTCGATTCCACTGAAACCTTCTCTCCTGCAATGGCAATGGCCAGACAGCGGGAATACATCCACCTTCCCCCCTGGCAGTGAGATATTCACTCTCCTCTTCATACTGCTGTTGTTATTCCATGAGTCATCAAGGATGGAATAAAAAGCTGAGTTTCTCCAGGGTGAGGAAAGAAAGGAGCCACCAACGCCCTCAAAAATCTCAATGCCCAGAGAAAACCCGCCTCTGTTATTGGACTCCCAGAGGTGCTGGCAATACAATGGGAAAAGGGACTGTCTGAATTGCCAGGGCAGGGAATGAACAATCTACAGCAACATCATTAACCACAAACACACCCTCATCATGCTCCAGCCAGTAGGGAAATGGGCAGGAATTCTTGCTGTTCAGCCATGGCCACACTTACACAGCTGCACAGCAGTGAGTGTGCTGGGGAAGCTGGTCTGAGTGAACAATTGGAAATGACCCTTCAGTGAGAACAGAACCAGAGTGTAGAAAGGCCCCTGTGTTAAGTGATTGTGGCTGAGGCCTTAGTTAGCTGGGCTAGAAAACCATGGGTGTCTTTCTGTGAAGGTCTGATCCTTGCCAGCTAGGCAAGGCTGGTGTGTGGTGTCTCCATGGCTGTACTTTCAGGGTCTGATCACCCACGGTGCCAGAGGGAGCCAAGCCTAGACATATTCAGAGGGTAAGGCCAGGTCAATATTTCCAACAGTGAGTCTATGCTGCTGCAGCTCAGTAATGGAGATGCTCTGTGCCAGGGTTTCTCAAACGTCCTTTCACTGCAACCTCCTTCTGCCAAAATAACTTAATACGTAGCCCTGGAAAGACGGACCAAGCCCTTCCACGGGGGGCGGGGGGGGGAGTGCCAAAGACTGAGCCCCAGTGGGGGGAGGGCAAAACCAAAGCCTGAGGGATTCAGCCCTGGGTGGTGGGGCTCAGACTTTTGGCTTCAGCCCCAGGACCCAACAAGTCTAATGCCAGCCCTGGTGACCCCATTAAAACAGGGTCACGACCCACTTTACAGTCCTGACCCACAGCTTGAGAACCACTGCTCCATGCTGCGGGGGGAGAGTTTTCCTGTTGGTGTAGTCAATCCACTTCCCCAGGAGGTGGCAGCTCTGTCATGGGGAGAAGCTATAGCAGTGGGGGTGCAAGCTGTGGTGTTTACCACATTGAAGAAGTTTAATCAAACCCCATTTTTAAAACCACCTGTGGTCTGTGAATGGCAAAGGAGCTCGATGATGCAGGGTCTGTCCTTCAAAGTCCTGGAGATCACGATTCCATATTCCTGTTGTAATGGGGGTATAGCTCAGTGGTAGAGTGTTTGATTGCAGATCAAGTGGTCCTTTGTTCAAACCCAGGTGCCCTCTTAAAGAAAAGAAAAACATTTCCATTCTCCATTATGTTCAGGAACTCCACCATACGAGGATGCTTGAAATGAATGTGAACACTCAACATTTTGCTGTCCAAATGCATAAAAACCTAGCAAACCTGTCCATCACCTGAAATCAGTTCTAATCCTCTAAGTGTCTAGTTTATGTTTTCATCAATTAAACAAAGGTATCATTCCCTGAAGCAGAGCACAAGTTTGAAATACAGGCAGCATAGAGCCAACATTCATAATGTCAACTACAAAAAAATGATACACATCTAGAGATAGCATCATTATAATCAGCCAATCAGAACCTCTCCATAGACCCCTTACACGACCACTTCTCTGTAATATTGGCTGCAAATATAGAACAGTGGTCACAACGGTGATCTATACAGTTACAGATTATGTCAATAACTTCACAGGAGGTGACACGGCATCAGTGAGACTGATACTGGAATACTGCCTCCAGTTTTGGGGTCCTCATTTGAAAAAGAAGTTGTGAAACTGGAGCTGGGGCAGCAAAGAGCCACCTAATGTTCTGAGGGCCGGAGAAAATACCTTCTAGTGAGCTATTGAAAGAGCTCAACCTGTTTAGTTATCAAAAGAAGATTGAAAGGTGACTTAATTGAAGTGCCTTAATAGAGAGAAAAGATTGGGTATTTAAGGGCTCTTTAATCGAGCAGAGAAAGGCATAACAAGACCCAATGGCTGGATGGTGAAGAAAGACAAATTCATATTACAACTAAGGCACAAATACTCAACAGCGAGGATGATTCACCACAGGAACAAGCTACCAAGGAAAGTGGTGGATTCTCCATCTCCTGATGTCATTTAATGAAGACAAGATGCCTTTCTGGAATGTGTTTGTCTCAAAACTAGCTAAGGTGTCCTACAGGAGGCCTGTGATATGCAGGGGGTCAGATTAGATGCTCTAATGGTCTCTTCTGGCCATAAAGTCAACTAATTTCTGAAAATCTGAGTGTAGCATTGGGAGCAGCGTCTGATGTTTCCCTGTCTAGCCGGCTTGCTGCCTAGAACGAACGCTCCTTGAGTAGAGTGATCCACAGGGAGTAGCTCAAACCTGCAAAATGCCTGGCCAGGGGCAGGACATTAGCCCAGCAAGGGAGGGGTGTGGCAGTGACATCACAAAGGCCTTTTGCAGGACCTCAGCCTATTGGTCAGAGATGGTGACCTCACAGAGAGATGCTGACATCAGCCAGGCAGGACAGGGGCGAGGGGCCAGGGAAACCTCAGAGACCCCTGTGGTTTTGCTTCAGCGAGTCTCCTTCTCAAGGTCTCTCTCTGAGGACTGAGAGAGTATTCGGGTTCACGGACGTGAACGCCAGGAGGAACCTCTTTCAAGTCTTCTCCTTCCCTTTTAGTGATTGTACTAGAAAACAGCCGTCCCTGTTTAGAAGGTAAGAGCCTCCTCCAGGTGTGAAACCAGTTCAGTCTGATCCATCTGGTGACAGTTGAATTCTAGGCTTGGAAAACACGAGCTTAAGGAGGCAGAACTTTATTCTACACCTGGGATTTTGTCCCTTAGAATCACTGGGGACATTGGGGTTTGTCCTTTTTGCTTCCCCTCTTCCTCCCTCCTCTTTTTCTCTTGCTTCCTTTGTCCTTTTACCTGTTCCCCTCCCAACACCGGGAGGGAGGGAGGGTGTGTGTGTTTTTTTTTGCAGGGGAGGGCTCTGCAGCTCCCACTGTGGGAGGTCCACCCAAAAATGTGGGGCTGAAATAGTGCTCGGGCAGTGATCCCCACCAGTGACCTGGGCCATCCTTTGGGCTCTCTGGTGAGAACCCTCAGCCTCCCGCCCTCAGTCTCTAACCTGATTGGCTGAGCAGGGGGTTATTGACAGGGAGGAGACAGGTCCTTGTTGGTCTCTTTTAGAACAAGTAAATAAGTCAGAACCAGTTCTGTGTTTGATTAACTTTGCTGCTTCTCTGCATTAATGGTCTCTGAGCAGTTCATGATTCTCTCTAACATTGCAGTTCTCCTCAAATACTTGCTGAATAATTACTGTCACTGTTGTTGGTCTGGAGCTCATCTGAGAGCACTTTACTCAGGTCATTCAGTGTCTGAAATTCAAGATCCGATGGTTAGTTTGAAAATCAGGGCTCTTGGGTCCTATTCCCAACTCTGCCACTGACTGGCTGTGTGACCTAAGACAAGTCAATTCTCCTTTCTCAGCCTCATTTTCTCCCTCTTTCAAGTAGGGATAATAATGATCCGCTCCTACCTACCTCACAGTGCGTGGAGGCAGGGCCGGTTCTGGTTTTTTGCCATTCCAAGGAAAAAAATATTTGGCTGCCCCCATCCCAGCCCTGGGCTCCACCCACACCCCCCTACCGTCTCAGCCCTGGGCTCTCCCCCACACACACCTCGCATTGCCCCAGCTCTGTGCTACCCCATCCCCACCAGTGCTCCCCCACCCACACATCCTCTGCTGCCCCAGCCCTGGGCTCCCCACCACACACCTGCACCCTCCTTCCGCCCCAGCCCTGGGTCACTGGTAACTTGCTCCCAGGGCGGGTCATTCAGCAGGGATTTTGGATGTGCACAGAACACAGACAGGATTGGTTCCCATATGGTTACAGAACTGCAGTAAAGTGGAACAATTTTCAGCTTGTGTGATTGGAGGAGATCTGGATGCATATTATAAGGCTGTCCTCCATAAATGAGGAAAAGTTGAGGTGCCTTTATTATTCTTTTGTTCCACTCTTTCTTTCTCTGGGGAATTTTACTGCTGTGATCTGGTCACCCTATGGGTGCCGTTTTTTCTCCCCCACCCCCAAACCTTCCTTTTCGGCCCACAGCTGTTTCGGGGGGCGGCGCTGGGGAAGGAGAGTTTGTTTCTGTGGGGTGGGCGGCGCTGGGGGGGTGTTTCAAGGGGGCTGGGTGGCACAGCAGGGGGGGCGTAATTTTATATTCTTGCTTAGGGCACAAAAATAGCTAGTTACGGCTCGGGGAACCCCATATTGCGCTAGGTGCTGTACAAACCCTGGCCAACACTGGCACACCCAGGGGGTTCCCCTCAATCTGCCTGAGCCTCTGCTGCCCAAGTTCTTCGGTGGGGCAGGCGGGGGGTTGATCGGTCTCTGTGCACCAGGAGAGTCCCGGGGCAGAGTGTGTGTGAGAGTGTCCCGGGCTTCTGGATCACACCCCCCCCTCACAAAAAACCCACCTTGTCAAACAGTCCTTCTTTCCCTGCCCCCTAATTCTGCTTTTACACCCTGGGCCCATCTCCTCTCTTTGTCCCTCTCCCCCCCCCCCCCAGTGAGCAGAGATGGAGGGAACTTCAGCCACTGGAGCCAGCCCCAGCGAGCGCTGCAGCCCGCCCGGGGGGTGTTTGCAGACACAGGAAGGGAGCAGCTGGGAGCGGTAGGTGCTGGGAAGAAGGAGGCAGGAGAACAAATCCCAGAGACCCAACATGGGGCAGCTCCTGGGGGCGGGGCTCTGGCACAGCCTGGGGGCAGGGCAGCACCTGGGGGCAGGGCTCTGGCACAGCCCGGGGGCGGGGCAGCTCCTGGGAGCGGGGCTCTGGCACATTGTGACACGGATCCCAGGCTCTGGCACAAGTTGGGGGCGGGGCAGCTCCTGTGGGCGGGGCAGCTCCTGGGGGTGGGGCTCTGGCACAGCCCAGGGGCGGGGCAGCTCCTGGGGGCGGGGCTCTGGCACATTGTGACACGGATCCCAGGCTCTGGCACAAGTTGGGGGCGGGGCAGCTCCTGTGGGCCGGGCAGCTCCTGGGGGTGGGGCTCTGGCACAGCCCAGGGGCGGGGCAGCTCCTGGGGGTGGGGCTCTGGCACAGCCCAGGGGCGGGGCAGCTCCTGGGGGCAGGGCTCTGGCACATTGTGACGCAGGAGCCCGGGCTCAGCAGCTGCTCCCTGGTGACCACTTGCTGCCAGCAGCGCTGGAGCCGCCGGAGGAGCGGCTGTTCTCAGCTGCAGCCAGGATCTGCCACAGGTGTGACAACACATTGTGCAACCCTCCCGTTTTGCAACTAGGTGCAGTTTCTGCCACACAACGTGACCATCTGGGCCCCTGCTCAGGACTTGCTGCCGCCTGGTCCATGGGGTTGCGAATCAGGAGGGACAGGGTTTGTGGTCGAAAACACTCACATTCTGCTTCCTCCTGGCTAATGTGCCAAATTGACCTATTGCAGGGATCTGGGGGTTCTGCATTTTTATTTAATTTTAAATGAAGCTTCTTAAGCATTTTATAAACCTTATTTTCTTTATATACAACAATAGTTTAATTATATATTATAGACTTATAGAAAGAGACCTAAAAATATTAAAATGTATTACTGGCATGCGAAACCTTAAATCAGAGAGACTAAATGAAAACTCGGCACAGCACTTCTGAAAGGTTGCCGAACCCTGATCTTTGGAAGATTGCGGCGCGCTCTTTCACTTTTCTGTGTATGAATACGTGAAAAGGGAGGTAAGGTTTGGGGATACAGAGCACACCCCTGACCCCAAGGTGATAACCAGAGTGGCCCCTTTCATTGGTCCGGGGATGGTTGTGCACCTGTCACTGGTCCAGGGATGGTTGCAAATCTGGAGGGATGGGGTTTGTGGTCGAAAACACTCACGATCTGCTTCCTCCTGGCTAATGTGCTGGCCTTCTTCCTGTACCGAACCAGGCTGTTCAGGAAGTCCTTGCAACTATTCCTTGCATCAGCCAAGCGGATTGGGGGCAACCAGTTTCCATCCAGCGCATTTCCTGCTGGATCACCTTGTGCATACGCACGTGTTACGACTTGGCAGGGTTTACCCCACCGCCTATAGTGAAGGTGCATTCTATGAGAGCGCAAGCCTTGTCGGCCACCTATGTCACCCACATCCCTATCCAGGACATATGTAGGGCTGCCACGTGGTCACCTGTCCACACTTTTTCCTCGCACTATGCGATTGTCTCCCAAGCACACGATGACGCTGGGTTTGGTAGCATGGTACTCCGTCCTGATAATCCTTAAACTCCTACCCACCTCCATCAGATATAACTTGGAGTCCCCTACTGTGGAATACACAGGAGCAGTCACTCGAAGAAAAAAGGATAGTTACCTGTTCCATAACTGGTGTCCTTCGAGATGTGTTGCTCTTGTCTCGTCCACATCCCAGCCTCCTTCCCCTCTGTCGGAGTTGTCTACCAAGAAGGAACTGAGGGTGGGGGGAGTGCGCAGCTCCCCTTATAGCACTATAGAGGCGCCACTCCAGGGGTCGCAGCAGTGCTCCAAAAACTTCCGGCACCGGTGCATGTGGCGAGCACGCACACCTACTGTGGACTAGACCGGGAGCAACACATCTCAAAGAACACCAGTTACGGAACAGGTAACTGTCCTTTTTAAAGGATGTCTAGATTTCATTCCTGTAGTAACAGAACTGGTGATAGGAAAGCAGGAAGGGGTGTGTGTGTGTGTACAGCTTAAATTGGTTAAATAGTCTAACTTTCAGTACTCAGTGTTTCAAAAATGTTAGACTGCCAACCTGTGTCGTAGAGATGTCTTCTGTTTTTTAAAAAATCCATGAATAAAGCTACTTTAAGGGAAATTACTGCTTTGTCCAACCCTGAAGAGCTATGAGATCTTTGCTCACCAATTCTCATAAAACTTGTATTTGTTATGCCTTTTTGGTGACTTTAGTATTATGATCTATTATAAATAAAGTGCATTTCACTGATTGATTTTAAAATGAAATTAGTAACTGGAAAAAATGGCCAGTATTTTTTTTAAACCTGTGACAATTATAAGCTACTGTATTCTGTCGTTTAGTTTCTAGTATCAAAAGTATATCTAAGTATAATCTAAAGTTCTCCTGCAAAATGCCGGCTGTGCAAATCCTTCTGTGGCTGGATCATTCTTGGGTTTTTATTTTCAGTAGAAAATAAATATGTATAACAAATTTAAAAGTATGTAATTAGTAATTTGATATGTTGGGTGGTGCCTCTTTTTACGTGTTTGCTCCCCTGATGTTAGAACCTGGCTATGCCACTGCTGTAGAGGGCTCATCACCCAGCAGCTGGGGGCCACCATGCGGGCTCAGCAGGGCTGCTGGCCACGGGGCCAATGGATGTGGGTGGGCTGGGTGGGATCTCGGGAGTCACGTCTCAGGGATCTGCCCCGCTCCCCAGCACTGCTCCAGCTCTGAGCTGTCTCCACTGCCTGGGACCTGCGGGGCCCCACCTGCCTCCCCGGGGGAAGAGCCACCTGGGACCGGTGCAGAGGCTGGGCCAGTCTCAGCCACTCACAGGAGACAGTGGGGGCGGGGGGAGGCTCAGCTGGGTCCTGAGGGAGCCTGGCCTGGGTAGGCTCTGCTCCTGCTCCAGCCTGGCTGCTTCCACCACTCCCAAGGGGCCGGAGTTCTCCTGCCCCAGGACTAGCTCTGACTGCGCTGCCATCTCAGCCTGGCAGACAGTCACCTCCCATCAGGGCCGGCTATTGTGGCTGGGGGTTAGGGTGTGGGAGAGCAGGTCTCTAGTGGGTCTGGGGGGTGCTGGGCACTGGGGGGTGGGGAGATCTGTGTGTGTCAGGGGGCTGTCAGTGGGGGAGATCTGTGTGTGTGGGGGGGCGCTGGGAAGTGTGGGGGGGTCTGTGCGGGGCACTGTGCAGTTGTGGCGGGGGGGCACTGGACAGTGAGGGGATCTATAGGGGGGCTCTGGGTGGGAAGATGTGGGGCACTGTGCAGTTGTGGGAGGGCTGTGGGGGGTCTTCAGCAGGGGGGCACTGGTCAGTGAGGATCTGTGGGGGGTTCTGAGTGGGTGGGGGAGTGATCTGGGAGGGCACCGGGCAGGGGGGTTTGTGGGGGTCTCTGGGTGGTGCGGCACTGGGCGTAGGGAGACGGAGGGGTGCAGGGCAGGGGGTTTGTGGGGGTCTCTGGGTGGTGCGGCGCTGGGCGTAGGGAGTCGTAGGGGTGCCGGGCAGGGGGTTTGTGGGGGTCTCTGGGTGGTGCGGCGCTGGGCGTAGGGAGTCGGAGGGGTGCTGGGCAGGGGATTTGTGGGGGTCTCTGGGTGCTGCGGCGCTGGGCGTAGGGAGTCGGAGGGGTGCTGGGCAGGGGGTTTGTGGGGGTCTCTGGGTGCTGCGGCACTGGGCATAGGGAGTCGGAGGGGTGCTGGGCAGGGGGGTTTGTGGGGGTCTCTGGGTGGTGCGGCACTGGGCGTAGGGAGCCAGAGGGGTGCCGGGCAGGGGGTAGCATGGTGTAGCATGGGCCCGCCCCCCAGGGGAAGAAGCACGATGGCAGTGCAGGGCCGAGCTGGACAGGGTGGGTCTGTCAGCTCCCGGTTTGTAAACAGGGCCCTTGTACTGGGCTGGGGGGAGTGGGGCTGTCCCTGCTGTGCCATGCCCCATCTCCTGTTGCCCCCGGCCAGCCGCTCGCTCTGCGGACTCTGCTCCCTGCCCCATGTCCCCATGTCCCTCATGGGGACCCACAAACATGTTTAGCACCAGGCCCACAAAAGGTCAATCCAGCTCTGTTTGGGGTGCAGGGTCTGGGATGGAGTTGGGGGGCGGGAGGGTTGCAGGCTATGGGGAGGTTGAGTGAGGGGGGCAGGCTCTCAGCTGGGGCAGGGGATGGGGGTGCAGAGGGGGTGCGGACACGTGGGGTCTGGGATGGAGTTGGGGGGCGGGAGGGTTGCAGGCTATGGGGAGCTTGAGTGAGGGGTGCAGGCTCTGAGCTGGGGCAGGGGATGGGGGTGCAGGGGGGGTGCGGACATGTGGGCTCTGGGATGGAGTTGGGGGGCGGGAGGGTTGCAGGCTACAGGGAGGTTGAGTGAGGGGTGCAGGCTCTGAGCTGGGGCAGGGGATGGGGGTGCAGGGGGGTGCAGACACGTGGGCTCTGGGATGGAGTTGGGGGGCGGGAGGGTTGCAGGCTATGGGGAGGGTGAGTGAGGGGTGCAGGCTCTGAGCTGGGGCAGGAGATTGGGGTGCAGGGGGTGCGGACACGCGGGCTCTGGGAGGGAGTTGGGGGTCGGGAGGGTTGCAGGCTATGGGGAGGTTGAGTGAGGGGTGCAGGCTCTGAGCTGGGGCAGGGGATGGGGGTGCAGGGGGGTGCGGACACGCGGGCTCGGGGGGAGTGTTGGGGGGCGGAGGGGGTGCAGGCTAGGGGGCGGTTGAGGGCGGGGGGCAGGCTCTGAGCTGGGGCAGGGGATGGGGGTGCAGGGGGGGTGCGGACACGCAGGCTCGGGGGGGAGTTGGGGGGTGGGAGGGGTGCAGGCTGTGGGGAGGTTGAGTGAGGGGTGCAGGCTCTGAGCTGGGGCAGGGGATGGGGGTGCAGGGGGGGTGCGGACACGCGGGCTCGGGGGGGAGTTGGGGGGCAGGAGGGTTGCAGGCTATGGGGAGGGTGAGTGAGGGGGGCAGGCTCTGAGCTGGGGCAGGGGATGGGGGTGCAGGGGGGGTGCGGACACGCGGGCTCGGGGGGGAGTTGGGGGGCAGGAGGGTTGCAGGCTATGGGGAGGGTGAGTGAGGGGGGCAGGCTCTGAGCTGGGGCAGGGGATGGGGGTGCAGGGGGGTGCGGACACGCGGGTTCTGGGAGGGAGTTGGGGGGCGGGAGGGTTGCAGGCTATGGGGAGGTTGAGTGAGGGGGGCAGGCTCTGAGCTGGGGCAGGGGATGGGGGTGCAGGGGGGGGTGCACACACGCGGGCTCTGGGAGGGAGTTGGGGGGCGGGAGGGTTGCAGGCTATGGGGAGGTTGAGTGAGGGGTGCAGGCTCTGAGCTGGGGCAGGGGATGGGGGTGCAGGGGGGTGCGGACACGCGGGCTCTGGGAGGGAGTTGGGGGGCGGGGGGGGTGCAGATTATGGGGAGGTTGAGTGAGGGAGGCAGGCTCTGAGCTGGGGCACAGGATGGGGGTACAAGGGGGGTGCGGACACGCGGGGGAGTTGGGGGGCGGGAGGGGTGCAGGCTGTGGGGAGGTTGAGTGAGGGGGGCAGGCTCTGAGCTGGGGCAGGGGATGGGGCTGCAGGGGGGTGCGGACACGCGGGCTCGGAGAGGGAGTTGGGGGCGGGAAGGTTGCAGGCTATGGGGAGGTTGGGTGAGGGGTGCAGGCTCTGAGCTGGGGCAGGGGATGGGGGTGCGGGGGGGTGCGGACACGCGGGCTCGGGGAGGGAGTTGGGGGGCGGGAGGGTTGCAGGCTATGGGGAGGTTGAGTGAGGGGGGCAGGCTCTGAGCTGGGACAAGGGATGGGGGTGCAGGGGGGTGCAGACACACGGGCTCTGGGGGGGAGTTGGGGGGCGGGAGGGTTGCAGGCTATGGGGAGGTTGAGTGAGGGGGGCAGGCTCTGAGCTGGGGCAGGGGATGGGGGTGCAGTGGGGTGCGGACACACGGGTTTTGGGAGGGAGTTGGGGGCGGGAGGGTTGCAGGCTATGGGGAGGTTGAGTGAGGGGGGCAGGCTCTGAGCTGGGGCAGGGGATGGGGGTGCAGGGGGGTGCAGACACGTGGGCTCTGGGATGGAGTTGGGGGGCGGGAGGGTTGCAGGCTATGGGGAGGTTGAGTGAGGGGTGCAGGCTCTGAGCTGGGGCAGGGGATGGGGGTGCAGGGGGGTGCGGACACGCGGGCTCTGGGAGGGAGTTGGGGGCAGGAGGGTTGCAGGCTATGGGGAGGGTGAGAGGGGTGCAGGCTCTGAGCTGGGGCAGGGGATGGGGGTGCAGGGGGGGTGCGGACACGCGGCTCGGAGGGAGTTGGGGGGTGGGAGGGTTGCAGGCTATGGGGAGGTTGAGGGAGGGGGGCAGGCTCTGAGCTGGGGCAGGGGATGGGTGTGCAGGGGGGTGCAGACACGCGGGCTCTGGGGGCGAGTTGGGGGGCGGGAGGGGTGCAGGCTATGGGGAGGTTGAGTGAGGGGGGCAGGGTCTGAGCTGGGGCAGGGGATGGGGGTGCAGGGGGGTGCGGACACGCGGGCTCTGGGAGGGAGTTGAGGGGCGGGAGGGGTGCAGGCTATGGGGAGGTTGAGTGAGGGGTGCAGGCTCTGAGCTGGGGCAGGGGATGGGGGTGCAGGGGGGTGCGGACACGCGGGCTCGTGGGGGGAGTTGGGGGGCAGGAGGGGTGCAGGCTGTGGGGAGGGTGAGTGAGGGGGGCAGGCTCTGAGCTGGGGCAGGGGATGGGGGTGCAGGGGGGTGCGGACACGCGGGCTCGTGGGGGGAGTTGGGGGGCAGCAGGGGTGCAGGCTGTGGGGAGGTTGAGTGAGGGGGGCAGGCTCTGAGCTGGGGCAGGGGATGGGGGTGCAGGGGGGGTGCGGACACGCGGGCTCTGGGAGGGAGCTGGGGGGCAGGAGGGTTGCAGGCTATGGAGAGGTTGAGTGAGGGGTGCAGGCTCTGAGCTGGGGCAGGGGATGGGGGTGCAGGGGGGTGCAGACACGCGGGTTCTGGGAGGGAGTTGGGGGGCGGGAGGGTTGCAGGCTATGGGGAGGTTGAGTGAGGGGGGCAGGCTCTGAGCTGGGGCAGGGGATGGGGGTGCAGGGGGGGGTGCACACACGCGGGCTCTGGGAGGGAGTTGGGGGGCGGGAGGGGTGCAGGCTATGGGGAGGTTGAGTGAGGGGTGCAGGCTCTGAGCTGGGACAAGGGATGGGGGTGCAGGGGGGTGCAGACACACGGGCTCTGGGGGGGAGTTGGGGGGCGGGAGGGTTGCAGGCTATGGGGAGGTTGAGTGAGGGGGGCAGGCTCTGAGCTGGGGCAGGGGATGGGGGTGCAGTGGGGTGCGGACACGCGGGCTTTGGGAGGGAGTTGGGGGCGGGAGGGTTGCAGGCTATGGGGAGGTTGAGTGAGGGGGGCAGGCTCTGAGCTGGGGCAGGGGATGGGGTGCAGGGGGGTGCGGACACGCGGGCTCGGGGAGGGAGTTGGGGGGCAGGAGGGGTGCAGGCTATGGGGGGTTGAGTGAAGGGTGCAGGCTCTGAGCTGGGACTAGGGATGGGGTGGAGGGGGGGTGCGGACACGCGGGCTCTGGGGGCGAGTTGGGGGGCGGGAGGGTTGCAGGCTATGGGGAGGTTGAGTGAGGGGGGCAGGCTCTGACCTGGGGCAGGGGATGGGGGTGCAGGGGGGGTGCGGACACGCGGGCTCGGGGAGGGAGTTGGGGGGCAGGAGGGGTGCAGGCTATGGGGAGGTTGAGTGAGGGGGGCAGGCTCTGAGCTGGGGCAGGGGATGGGGGTGCAGGGGGGGTGCGGACACGCGGGCTCGTGGGGGGAGTTGGGGGGCAGGAGGGGTGCAGGCTGTGGGGAGGGTGAGTGAGGGGGGCAGGCTCTGAGCTGGGGCAGGGGATTGGGGTGCAGGGGGGGTGCGGACACACGGGCTCGGGGAGGGAGTTGGGGGGCGGGAGGGTTGCAGGCTATGGGGAGGGTGAGTGAGGGGGGCAGGCTCTGAGCTGGGGCAGGGGATGGGGGTGCAGGGGGGTGGGGACACGCAGGCTCTGGGAGGGAGTTGGGGGGCGGGAGGGTTGCAGGCTGTGGGGAGGTTGAGTGAGGGGGGCAGGCTCTGAGCTGGGGCAGGGGATGGGGGTGCAGGGGGTGCGGACACGCGGGCTCGGGGGGGGAGTTGGGGGGCGGGAGGGGTGCAGGCTATGGGGAGGTTGAGTGAGGGGGGCAGGCTCTGAGCTGGGGCAGGGGATGGGGGTGCAGGGGGGGTGCGGACACGCAGGCTCTGGGAGGGAGTTGGGGGGCGGGAGGGTTGCAGGCTGTGGGGAGGGTGACTGAGGGGGGCAGGCTCTGAGCTGGGGCAGGGGATGGGGGTGCAGGGGGGTGCGGACACGCGGGCTCAGGGGGGAGGTGGGGGGCGGGAGGGGTGCAGGCTATGGGGAGGTTGAGTGAGGGGGGCAGGCTCTGAGCTGGGGCAGGGGATGGGGGTGAGGGGCGGTGCGGACACGCGGGCTCGGGAGCGGAGTTGGGGGGGGAGGGGTGCAGGCTATGGGGAGGTTGAGTGAGGGGGGCAGGCTCTGAGCTGGGGCAGGGGATGGGGGTGCAGGGGGTGCGGACACGCGGGCTCTGGGAGGGAGTTGGGGGCGGGAGGGTTGCAGGCTATGGGGAGGGTGAGTGAGGGGGGCAGGCTCTGAGCTGGGGCAGGGGATGGGGGGGCAGAAGGGGTGCGGACACGCGGGCTCGGGGGGGGAGTTGGGGGGCGGGAGGGGTGCAGGCTATGGGGAGGGTGAGTGAGGGATGCAGGCTCTGAGCTGGGGCAGGGGATGGGGGTGCAGGGGGGGTGCAGACACGCGGGCACAGGGGGGGAGTTGGGGGGCGGGAGGGTTGCAGGCTATGGGGAGGTTGAGTGAGGGGGGCAGGCTCTGAGCTGGGGCAGGGGATGGGGGTGCAGGGGGGTGCAGACACGCGGGCTCTGGGAGGGAGTTGGGGGGCGGGAGGGTTGCAGGCTATGGGGAGGTTGAGTGAGGGGTGCAGGCTCTGAGCTGGGGCAGGGGATGGGGGTGCAGGGGGGGTGCGGACATGCGGGCTCGGGGAGGGAGATGGGGGCGGGAGGGTTGCAGGCTATGGGGAGGTTGAGTGAGGGGGGCAGGCTCTGAGCTGGGGCAGGGGATGGGGGTGCAGGGGGGTGCGGACACGCGGGCTCAGGGGGGAGTTGGCGGGCGGGAGGGGTGCAGGCTATGGGGAGGTTGAGTGAGGGGGGCAGGCTCTGAGCTGGGGCAGGGGATGGGGGTGAAGGGGGGGTGCGGACACGCGGGCTCGGGGAGGGAGTTGGGGGGCGGGAGGGGTGCAGGCTATGGGGAGGTTGAGTGAGGGGGGCAGGCTCTGAGCTGGGGCAGGGGATGGGGGTGCAGGGGGTGCGGACACGCGGGCTCTGGGAGGGAGTTGGGGGGCGGGAGGGTTGCAGGCTATGGGGAGGGTGAGGGAGGGGGGCAGGCTCTGAGCTGGGGCAGGGGATGGGGGGGCAGAAGGGGTGCGGACACGCGGGCTCGGGGGGGGAGTTGGGGGGCGGGAGGGGTGCAGGCTATGGGGAGGGTGAGTGAGGGATGCAGGCTCTGAGCTGGGGCAGGGGATGGGGGTGCAGGGGGGGTGCAGACACGCGGGCTCTGGGAGGGAGTTGGGGGGCGGGAGGGTTGCAGGCTATGGGGAGGTTGAGTGAGGGGGGCAGGCTCTGAGCTGGGGCAGGGGATGGGGGTGCAGGGGGGGTGCAGACACGCGGGCTCTGGGAGGGAGTTGGGGGGCGGGAGGGTTGCAGGCTATGGGGAGGTTGAGTGAGGGGTGCAGGCTCTGAGCTGGGGCAGGGGATGGGGGTGCAGGGGGGGTGCGGACACGCGGGCTCGGGGAGGGAGTTGCGGGGCGGGAGGGTTGCAGGCTATGGGGAGGTTGAGTGAGGGGGGCAGGCTCTGAGCTGGGGCAGGGGATGGGGGTGCAGGGGGGGTGCAGACACGCGGGCTCGGGGAGGGAGTTGGGGGGCGGGAGGGTTGCAGGCTATGGGGAGGTTGAGTGAGGGGTGCAGGCTCTGAGCTGGGGCAGGGGTGGGGGTGCAGAGGGGATGCGGACACACGGGCTCGGGGAGGGACAAGGGGGGCGGGACGGGACCAGACTATGGGGAGGTTGAGGGAGGGGGGCAGGCTATGAGCTGGGGCAGGGGATGGGGGTGCAGGGGGGTGCGGACACGCGGGCTCAGGGGGGAGTTGGGGGGCGGGAGGGGTGCAGGCTATGGGGAGGTTGAGTGAGGGGTGCAGGCTCTGAGCTGGGGCAGGGGATGGGGGTGCAGGGGGGGTGCGGACACGCGGGCTCGGGGAGGGAGTTGGGGGGCGGGAGGATTGCAGGCTATGGGGAGGTTGAGTGAGGGGGGCAGGCTCTGAGCTGGGGCAGGGGTTGGGGTGCAGGGGGGGTGCGCACACGCGGGCTCGTGGGGGGAGTTGGGGGGCGGGGGGGTTGCAGGCTATGGGGAGGGTGAGTGAGGGGGGCAGGCTCTGAGCTGGGGCAGGGGATGGGGATGCAGGGGGTGCAGACACGCGGGCTCGGGGGGGGAGTTGGGGGGCGGGAGGGTTGCAGGCTATGGGGAGGGTGAGTGAGGGGGGCAGGCTCTGAGCTGGGGCAGGGGATGGGGTGCGGGCGGGGGCGGACATGCGGGCTCGGGGGGGGAGTTGGGGGGGGGGGGGTGCAGGCTATGGGGAGGGTGAGGGAGGGGGGCAGGCTCTGAGCTGGGGCAGGGGATGGGGTGAAGGGGGGGTGCGCACACGCGGGCTCTGGGAGGGAGTTGGGGGGCGGGAGGGGTGCAGGCTATGGGGAGGGTGAGTGAGGGGGGCAGGCTCTGAGCTGGGGCAGGGGATGGGGGTGCAGGGGGGTGCGGACACGCGGGCTCTGGGAGGGAGTTGGGGGGCGGGAGGGTTGCAGGCTATGGGGAGGTTGAGTGAGGGGGGCAGGCTCTGAGCTGGGGCAGGGGTTGGGGTGCAGGGGGGGTGCGCACACGCGGGCTCGTGGGGGGAGTTGGGGGGCGGGGGGGGTGCAGGCGATGGGGAGGGTCTGAGATCGGGGCAGGCACTGAGCTGGGGCAGGGGATGGGGATGCAGGGGGTGCAGACACGCGGGCTCGGGGGGGGAGTTGGGGGGCGGGAGGGTTGCAGGCTATGGGGGGGAGGGTGAGTGAGGGGGGCAGGCTCTGAGCTGGGGCAGGGGATGGGGTGCGGGGGGGTGCGGACAAGCGGGCTCGGGGGGGGAGTTGGGGGGCGGGGGGGTTCAGGCTATGGGGAGGGGGAGGGAGGGGGGCAGGCTCTGAGCTGGGGCAGGGGATGGGGGGAAGGGGGGGTGCGCACACGCGGGCTCTGGGAGGGAGTTGGGGGGCGGGAGGGGTGCAGGCTATGGGGAGGGTGAGTGAGGGGGGCAGGCTCTGAGCTGGGGCAGGGGATGGGGGTGCAGGGGGGTGCGGACACGCGGGCTCTGGGAGGGAGTTGTGGGGCAGGAGGGTTGCAGGCTATGGGGAGGGTGAGTGAGGGGGGCAGGCTCTGAGCTGGGGCAGGGGATTGGTGTACAGGGGGGTGCGGACACGCGGGCTCTGGGAGGGAGTTGGGGGGCGGGAGGGCTGCAGGCTGTGGGGAGGGTGAGTGAGGGGGGTAGGCTCTGAGCTGGGGCAGGGGATGGGGGTGCAGGGGGGTGCGGACACGCGGGCTGGGGGGGGAGTTGGGGGGCGGGAGGGCTGCAGGCTATGGGGAGGTTGAGTGAGGGGGGCAGGCTCTGAGCTGGGGCAGGGGATGGGGGTGCAGGGGGGTGCGGACACGCGGGCTGGGGGGGGAGTTGGGGGGCGGGAGGGCTGCAGGCTATGGGGAGGTTGAGTGAGGGGGGCAGGCTCTGAGCTGGGGCAGGGGATGGAGGGTGCAGGGGGCAGAACCGAGACAGCCGGTGCCCCCCCCGCCCGACCCCCCCGGATCTGCGCGTGCAGCGGGGGGGGGCTCGGCCCGAGGGGCCCCTGTCCCCCCCCCAAACGGGGGTTTGTCCCGCACAGGGTCTGGCAGCGGCTCCCCCCCCATTTCCCCCCCGGCCCCTCCCCCGCCGCCCCCTGCAGCAGCTCCACCCCCCCCCCGGCCAGTGAATTTCTGCCCCGCTCAGCCCCTGGCAGCCCCGCTGCGATTTGCCCCCCGGGGCTTTTCACCCCCCCGCGGAGGGGGCAGCGAAGCGCCGGGAGCGGTGAGGGCAGAGAGCGGGCAGCGGCGACAGCGGCGGTTACTGCGCAGGCTCCGTTCGGCTGCGCATGCTCAGTGCTGCCCAAGTCGCGAATCCGGAACGGGAGCTGTTTCTGTCATTACACCAGCCCTGTCACGTGACTCCCCCCACCCCCCGCGGGCCGCGTCACTTCCGGCCACTATCCGGGGAAGGCTCCGGGTGCGCGGCGAAACCGGTAAGAGCCGAGCGGGGGGCGGGGAACAGACACCTGGGCCCGAGACCCCCCCCCCCCCCGCCCTGGGCCGGGCCGGGAGCTGGGGCGGGGGGGGGTGTCCCGGGGCGGCCTCCGTAGCGGTGGGGGGGGCGGGAAACCCCCGCGGGGGGGGGAGGTGAGTGTGTGTCCGTGTCTCGCACCTGCCCCTCCCCCACTGCCGCCCCCTCCCGCCCCGGGCTCCCTGCGGCCCCTGTGAGGGGGGGGAACCGTCACTGCCCGCGTGCGCTGGAGCGTCCCGTAAAATCCCCCCCCCCCGGGGGCCCTCACACCGCCCCGCCCCCCCCCCCGCGCTGGGGGTTTGTCTCCCCGCTGCCGGGGGCGGAGTCTGTGACCCGTTTTCCCCCCAACTCTCAGACACGGATATAAAACATCCCAACCCCCCCCCCCCGCCCCGTTCTCCCGCCTTCGCTGCTGCCGCCGGACCGGGCCGCGCGCGGGGCCCCTGTCGAGCCGCCGCCCGGATCGACCCTGTGCCCGGGTCCCACGGGACGGGGCCTTGGGGGCCAACGGCGCCGCTTTTCGCCCCGCTCCTCGGCCAGACCCTGGTGGGAACCGCTCAGCTCTTATCCCTGATCCACACCTGCCCCCCCCCCCGTGTGTGTGTGTGTGGGGGGGGGGGGTTGGTTTTCCCTGAATTGCCTGACGTTCTGTTGTGGTGGGTTTTATTCTGTGTGATTTGTTTTCATACGTATCTATTGTAGGGCAGCCTAGTGCCTTCAGCTGCCATGTCTCTGTCCAGCTCCCCCTGCTGAGGCAGGATCCGGTATCTGTAGATTATCTCTGTCCTACCTGTTCCTAAAAACTTCCAGGGACAGAGACTCCCCAGCTCCCCTTGTAAGACTATTCCAGAGCTGACCTGCCTTAGCTCTGGGGACACCCACACAGACTGTAGTGGTGAGCAGCTCTGGAGAGAGAGGAGACCCCAGTGAGTGGCAGCTGGGTAAAGAGACTAAAGTTGGGAGGAGAAACATTGATGTGTCCGAGGTCACCCAGGCTGTCCGTGACCGAGCTAGAAATAGATCCCAGTTCTAGGGCTGTTTTGGGCACTGAAGGTCTCTGCCACCCTGGCGTTTTAGGTGCTGGTGTAAACCCTTAGTATAGACAGAATTTACACTAGTGCACTCTGATTGGCACTGGTGCACCATGTCCCAGTTTGAAGGCTTGTGGGGGGGACGGGGACACTGACTTCTCCTGACCCAGGACACCCACCCCCAGCTGTGTGCAGGGACTGCAGCTGAGCTGCCTGCCAAGACAGCCTGTGCATCCATGGACAAACCACCTCTTCCTGCAGCCTAATACAATGGGGTCTGGGGACCTTTCCAAGCTGCGGGTGCTGTGGCTCTGGAGTTACCGGGGTCTGTTCCTGGCTCTGTCCCTGACCTGCTTGGTGACCTGGGGGAAGTCACAGCCCCTCTGTGCTTTCCTCCTCCCCATTGTCTACTTGGATTGTGATCTCTTTGGGGCAAGGAGCGCACTGATTAGTAGAGGTGTTAGTTAAAGCAATTTGGTGGAGGTGTGATTGTGATATGAGAAGATCTGGGTCTGAATCCCCCATTGTGCGATGAAAGGAGAGAGGTGCATGTGTACCTGGAGCTTCCAGTCTGTCTCGTTTCTGTACTGAGCGGTGCATGTTGTCAGGAGGAAACGGGACTGTTTGCCATGGGAATGGTCAGCAGTGAGATGGGATGTGAGAGCAGTCTGAGTGCTTCACGATGGGTGAGTGAATGGAGACTGTTAACTGGAACTTCTGTGAGTAAGGATGAAAGAGTTGTAAAAAGGGGTGAAGGGGTGTTCAGTTGACCAAGTGTGCGGCTGCTTCTGGGGAGTAGGCCCAGTATCTGAGTGTAGAACAGGTGTCGGTAGCTCCTGTACAGCGCAGCTCACCTAAAACCACATTCTGCCTTAGCAAAGGTAAGCTCTGTCCCCTTCTGTTTGCTTCTGAAAGTTGCCTTTCCCAGAGCTTTGCTGCCTTTGTGAATTGCAGAATTAGGATTACATTGGTGTGTACTTTCTCTGCATTTCCTGATTATTACAAGTTTGAGTTTTGCTGATCTCTCTTCTGGAGGGGCACCAGTCAGCTTCGGGCAACCTTACATCCTGCTTTCATAAAGTTTTAATAGGTGAATTTCCTAGCTTTTTGCACAGAGCAATGTTGGCAGGAGGAGTTAGCAGCGCTATAGGCAGTTCTGGGTCTCACACAAGTTTGCAATCAGAGGCACAGGGAAGTGCAATGACTTACCCAAGGTCACCCAGCAGGCCCGTGGCAGAGCCAGGAATAGTCTGGGTCCAGTGCTCTCTCCACCTAGCTGCTGCGTGATTCTGAAGTTTTGCTCCCCTCTCCTGTACTTTTTGTTACGGTGGAATGGGAATAATGGTCATGCTTTCAAGTGTCTCTCTCCTCCTCCTGACACCATTTGCAGCTCGGCCTCCCCTTCTTTCAAGTGTTTGCCGTGGGCAGTGGTAACAGAGCCAGCGAGAGAAATCTCTGACATGGTCTGTGCCCCAGCTGGGCCTTCTGCTCCTGGTCCAGCCGTGCCCTAGCTCTGCCCCTCCTCCAAACAGGCCCCCTGCCCTATACACTCTGGCCTGCCCCTGCACCCCGTACACGTGTAACATGGGCCTTGAAACTATTCCTAGTTTGGATTTGGGAAGATTAAATTTGTTACCTTCAGCTCCCCCACACTCCAGTTTCCCCCACACTCCCCATCACACTCCCCCACCTTCAGCTCCCCCACACTCCAGTTTCAGTTGTTTGGTGGTGTCCCGACGGTTTTCCACTTATAGTTTGGGAGGGAGCAAGGCTGGACAGTTGAGTTTATAAAGTAGATGTTCAGTGTCAATGCTTTGTTCTGTACCTATGACCCATACGCTGATCTCTCAGACACTGAGTCTTGACCAGTTATGAGCTTTCTGTAGACACCTCGCAGGACCCTCCTCCAAGCGATGTGTTTGGTGTGGTGGGTTTGTCAGGTCTCAGGTGAGAGCTGCTGGCAAAGACCAAGTGACCCTTTGCCAAGGGATCTCTGTGTCACTGTCTGACCCCCCTAGGCCAGGGAGAGGACGACTTTCTGCCAATGGCCTTCAGGACGGGTGCTGAGTTCACTGCAGTGCCCCATGTCCCCTCTCCGTTTGCCTTCTCGCTGTGCTGTCTGGGACGCTGCCCCGCTTCCTGCTCCCCAGGCCACCCCGTGTCTACTCCATGTGCCAGGCTGCTGGCAGCCCCCAGGGAGAGGCCATCCAGCCCCTCAAACTGGTGCCCAACTGCTGGGCCTCAGGCCTTCTGGGGTGCAGCTCTGAGAGTCCCATTGGCCCCTGCCCCAGGGGTGCTCCGGGGGCACGTCCTTCTCGGGGCACCAGGTGAAACAGCAAAAGAGCCGACTGTCGGCAAACAAGGGTAAATAAAGGAATGAAAGAGAAACGGGGAAAGCCCTGTGGACAGCTCCCATCAGGCTATGGGCCCCTCTTACTGCTGAGAGCCCTGGGAGCGTCTCAGTCCCCTTCAGAGTTTAGTGGGTCCCCAGCACAAGTTTTAACCTGCTCCCCCTTTGAGCTCCGGGATCCCCCCCCCCCCTCCCTCAGTGAAGGCCAGAGCCCCGAATGCTGCCAGCCCTCTCCTTGGGGCTGGAAATGCTCCACAGACTGTTCCCTTCCCAGGGTGCCCCCCCCTCCCCCCCCAGAGTAGAGTAGGTCTCTCCTGTTAGCTCCTGCTCCAGTCCTGACAGGCCAGTCCAGACTAAAGCAGCAGTTTAACCCCTTCTGTGCCGGCGTGGGGTTTCTATAGCCCTTCACAGGCGCCCAGGCCCAGGGAATGGCCCCCTATCAGCCCCATGCCTGAGGTGGTGGGGAGACCCACTGGCAGCATTGCCCTTGAGGGTGCTGCTCCCACTCCCTCCCCTCCCCCTTCACTGCCTGAGGGGTGACCCCAGGAGGTGTGTTTTGTTATCCCTCTCCCTGCCCCCTGGATCCGTTCTGCCCCCTCCGTCACTCACCTCTGCCTCAGGAGACAAGGTGGGTCATGGGGTGCGGGTGATGCTGTGCTGCAGATCCATCATCACTGGAGGGGTGGCAGCCTCCCCCCCCCCCCTTGAAGGTTGCCGGGATGCTGACGTGCCCTGGAGGACAACGGGGGCTTGACAGAGTCCAGGGACCCTTTGTCCCACACTGTGTCCCTGTGAAGCCTGCTCTGCATTGCTGCCAATTGCTGCTGGTGGCGTTGTGCCCGTTAGTCTCTGTAACGCTGTCCCCAGTGACTGGAGAGCACGAGCACCAGTTTCAGGCAGACTGGTGAGAAGCAGGGAACAAACCCCAAATTGGGTGTGAGGTCTGTATGGAGATTTCACCAACCAAGTATCCAGTGTAAACGCTTCAGGCTCTGTAACAGCATTAACATGGAATCACAGCCAGTCCCCTTGGGTGATCCCATATATCTCACCACGCAGGTGAGCTCACCTTTGTGACAGATGGTCCCTTACTCCAGGGGTTCTCAACCTTTTTCCTTCTGAGCCCTCCCCGCACACATGCTATAAAAACTCCTCGGCCCACGTGGGCCTCAGTACCCGGTTTTCTGCATATAAAATCCAGGGCTGGCGTTGGGGGCAGCAAGCAGGGCAACTGCCTGCGGCCCCACGCCACAGGGGCCCCCACAAAGCTACATTGCTCAGGCTTTGGCTTCAGCCCTGGTGGTGGGGCTCAGGGCCCTGGTTCAGCCCCATGTGCTGGGACTTCAGCTTTCTGCCCTGGGCCTCAGCGAGTCTAATGCCGGCCTTGCTTGGCAGCCCCCTGAAAGCTGCTCCCGGCCCCCCCAGGGGGCCCCAGACCCCTGGTTGAGAACCACTGCCTGACCCCACGAGTCACAGCAATGTTCAGGGTACTGCCAGACCCGAAGGACCAGTCACTTCCTTAGGTCCATTGAATCTGAGATCTCACAAAAAAGACAACACTTGTAGCCAGTCCTGTCATAACCTGTATTAAGACTTATTTAAAACCAGAGTTGTTTACAAAGTTAAGGCAGGTTAAAGCAGATGCAGACGAGTTACAGTCTTAAATTTCAAAAGGTAACAGAAGCTTCTATAATAAGCAAGTTCTACATAGCCTGGGTTAGTCCTAAAGAACAAGGAGTTGGGGATCTCTTGCTTATGCCTAGAAACTTTGCCCCCCAGAGTCCAAGCAGCATACAGATAATCAGTTCCTTCTGTATGGGGGTTTTTACCCCCTTCCTGCCATGTGCTCTGAGCTGCAAACTCAGCCAGAGGGAAGTGAAGAGCACAACAACAGTCTTGTGTCGTCTTTAACATCCCATAATAGTCTGTCTGGTGTTGATGAACCTTTCCTGCCAGGCAGGGTGTAATGCATTCGGTTGCCAGTCAGCACTTCACCTAGGTAAAGTCTCTCTCCTGTCTGGTGATTTACAGAGGCTCACAATGCAGCTAGTCAGATATTAACCCTGGCAGCAAATCACACACATTCAGTAAAGCCTAAACATGTTCTTATAATGCTAATACCTCTTTTAACAATACTAACACAGGTGAGTCAGACTGATTCCACTGTGTGTTTGTCCCTGTTCAGTGAAGACATGGGGGCTTTTGCAAGAGCTAACACCTCATCTGCCAGTGTCACAGGCAGGCTGGGCAGGGATGGTGTCTCTAGCCTCTGTTTGCCAGAAGCTGGGAATGGGCGACAGGGGATGGATCACTTGATGGTTACCTGTTCTGTTAGTTCCCTCTGGGGCACCTGGCACTGGCTGCTGAGCTAGACGGACCATTGGTCTGACGCAGTGGGCAGCTCTTATGCTCACAGTCTGTATGAGGAGTATCTACTCATTGGGACTCACTGGGGAGCCACAGAAAGGAACAAGATGTGCTGAGGCAAGAAGGCCCCGTCTCAGAGCCCCCGGGGTCACGCTTCCCAAAAGCTAAAACTAGGCCCAGCCCATGAAGGGGGCACTGCCAGGAGAGACTGGATAAAGGCTGGAGCATCAAACAGCTTTGTAAACCTGAGAGAGCTGCCTTGGGGACAGTGACAGGGAAAATCCCCAGAGTGACTCCTTTGATTCTGCTCTTCTCTGGCCTTTGGTTCTTAGAATTATAGAACTGGAATGGACAAAAACCCCACCTGAATTCTCTCACATTGCCCTTCTCGCCCTTGCAGGTTACAGAATAACGTCCACGTTTCGCTCCAGGTCATCCCCTCTTCTCAGGGGGAAGGAAATGGCTGCAATGGAGCTGGCTCAGGTAAGGGATTCTCAGGGAGGTGGTGGTGGGTTCTGCTTGGAGGGAGAGGAGCAGTAAATGCATAGGAGGGTGGTTGCTGCTCGAGGTGGTGGGAGGCAGGAAATATCTAGGGTGGAGAAAGGGAGGGGACAGGATGTGACAAAGCTTCTGAGACTTGTGTAATGTAGGGTGTGATGGGTTGTCAGCCCCGGGGTGCACTGTTGGGGGCTTCTGGGAACCGCTGCGCCCTCTAACCCTCAAGCTGGGCTGGCCCTTCTCACAGTGGTTGGCCGGAGATTCAGCCAGCCTCTCCAGGCCCTGTTATCACCCAACACGACAGCAGGTGGTACCATGCACCCAACTAAGCTACCTGAGTGCTTTACCTAAGGCACTCAAGGACAGAGAAGACAACAGCCAATTTCCCAGCGGTAAGTGATAGCAAAGTGATCAAAGCAGATTACTTACGCTTAGTTTGAGGTTTTGGTTATTTGCTAACATACTAGATGGATAGAATTTGAACTAGCAATTTCTCACCCTGACTGATGCTACAAGCAGTCCACCAAGTTTCCATATACAAGCTTGAAATCCCTTTACCCTGGGACCAACACTTCCCCCAGTTCAGTCTTTGTTCCTCAGGTGCTTCCTCAGGTGGAGAAAGTGAATAAGGAAAAGTTATTTACTTGTTCACGTAATATAAGAACTAGGGGCCACCAAATGAAATTATTGGGCGGCAGGTTTAAAACAAATAAAAGGAAGTTCTTCTTCACACAGCGCACAGTCAACCTGTGGAACTCCTTGCCTGAGGAGATTCTGAAGGCTAGGACTATAACAGCGTTTAAAAGAGAACTGGATAAATTCATGGAGGTTAAGTCCATCAATGGCTATTAGCCAGGATGGGTAAGGAATGGTGTCCCTAGCCTCTGTTCGTCAGAGAGTGGCGATAGATGGCAGGAGAGAGATCACTTGATCACTGCCTGTTAGGTTCACGCTCTCTGGGGCACTTGGCATTGGCCACTGTCAGTAGACAGAATACTGGGTTGGATGGACCTTTGGTCTGACCCAGTATGGCCATTCTTATTCATAGATCCATAGATTCTAGGACTGGCAGGGACCTCGAGAGCTCATCAAGTCCAGTCCCCTGCCCTCGTGGCAGGACCAAATACTGTCTAGACCATCCCTGATAGACATTTATGTAACCTGCTCTTAAATATCTCCAGAGATGGAGATTCCACAACCTCCCTAAGCAATTTATTCCAGTGCTTAACCACCCTGACAGTTAGGAACTTTTTCCTAATGTCCAACCTAAACCTCCCTTTGCTGCAGTTTAAGCCCATTGCTGCTGCTTCTATCCTTAGGGGCTAAGGTGAACATGTTTTCTCCCTCCTCCTCATGGCACCCTTTTAGCTACCTGAAAAATTCTATCATGTCCCCTCTCAGTCTTCTCTTTCCAAACTAAACAAACCCAATTCTTTCAGCCTTCGTTCATAGGTCATGTTCTCTAGACCTTTAATCATTCTTGTTGCTCTTCTCTGGACCCTCTCCAATTTCTCCACATCTCTCTTGAAATGCGGTGCCCAGAACTGGACACACTACTCCAGTCGAGGCCTAACCAGCACAGAGTAGAGCGGAAGAATGACTTCTCGTGTCTTGCTCACAACACACCTGTTAATGCATCCCAGAATCATGTTTGCTTTTTTTTTTTGCAACAGCATCACACTGTTGACTCATACTTAGCTTGTGGTCCACTATAACCCCTAGATCCCTTTCTGCCGTACTCCTTCCTAGACAGTCTCTTCCCATTCTGCATGTGTGAAACTGATTGTTCCTTCCTAAGTGGAGCACTTTGTATTTGTCTTTATTAAACTTCATCCTGTTTATCTCAGACCATTTCTCCAATTTGTCCAGATCATTTTGAATTATGACCCTGTTCTCCAAACCAGTTGCAATCCCTCCCAGTTTGGTATCATCTGCAGACTTAATAAGCGTACTTTCTATGCCAATATCTAAATGGTTGATGAAGATGTTGAACAGAGCCGGTCCCAAAACAGACCCCTGCGGAACCCCACATGTTATACCTTCCCAGCAGGATTGGGAACCATTAATAACTATTCTCTGAGTACGGTTATCCAGCCAGTTATGCACCCACCTTATAGTAGCCCCATCTAAGTTGTATTTGCCTAGTTTATTGATAAGAATATTGTGTGAGACCGTATCAAATGCTTTACTAAAGTCTAGGTATACCACATCCACCACTTCTCCCTTATCAACAAGGCTTGTTATCCTATCAAAGAAAGCTCTCAGATTGGTTTGACATGTTTTGTTCTTCAGATACAGAGTCCATATCCATAACTTGAGATAACAAACATGATCCATGCACACAAATAGGATAATCATATTCGGCCAATCACAACTTTTCCAATGACACTGCACATGACGCATCTTGCACAAAATGCCTAATAATTATGGCCTAATCATTTTATACTCCTACCACTGTGCTGAATGTGGGGTGTAGTGTCAGATAGGGCCTAATTTCAAGGCACAGGAGTTGGGAATGGAACTTCCCCTCTTTGTGGAACAGGAAATAACCCCCCAGCCAGGACTGGGACAACTTCCCAGACTCCCAGTGCTGGAGCCGGAATCTACTGGCACTTCATTAGTTACCACCAACCCCCAGTCTTTGTGGCAACTGCAAACTTATCACTGATGATTTTATGTTCTCTTCCAGGTCATTGATAAGAACGTTAAATAGCACAGGGCCAAGAACCAGTCCTTGTGGGAAGCCCCTAGAAAGAAATCCACTCGACCATAGTCCCCCATTTACAATCCCAGTTTTTAATCTGTTATATATGCCCTGTGTATTTTGTATCTTTCTAGTTTTCTAGTCAAAATATTGTGCTGGACCAAGTCATATGCCGTACAGAAGTCTAGGTATATTACATCAATACTATTAGTTGCAACCAAACTTTTGATCTCATCCAGTAAGGATATACAGTTAGTTTGACAATCTATTGTGTCTAAACCTTTGTTAATGGGTACTAATTATATTACCCTCCTTTAATTCGTTATTAATGAACTCCAGTATCGGCTGCTCCATTCTCTTGCCCAGTATCGATTTTAGACTAACACTCTTGTAATTAGCTGGGTCATCTCTTTTACACTTTTTAAATATTGGCACAGCATTAGCTTTATTCCACTCTTATGGAATTTCCTCAGTGTTCCAAGTCCTAATGAAAATCAACACTAACAGTCCACCACGCTTCTCCACCGGGTCTCTCAAAACTCTTGTTATCTGGACCTGCTGATTTAAACACATCTAACTGTAATACCTGCTGTTTAACATACTCATGAGTTGTTGTTGAAATGGAAAGTGTCGTCGTCAACATCTTATGATATGAGTTACATCATTTGTTTTTCTCCAAATCCAGGAGAGAAATATTTATTGAACACTTTTACCTCTTCTGCATTATTTTTGATAATTCTGCCATTTCTATCTAGTAATTTACCACTACTGTTGTTAGGATTAATTTTGTACTTAATATACTTTTAAAAACTTCCTTCTTATTTTTCATTGATTGATCATTGATTTCTGATAGCTTTCCTTGTCAATTTTCTATAATTCTGACCTCCTAACTTCTATTCTTTACTATTCACTTCCCCTTTCTTCCATATATTTTATTTGGAGAGTGTTGGGATTCCTACCAGGGAGCCACCAGCAGGGTCCAGAGACAGCCCCATCTCCTGTATCAAGCTCTGGCTAGTGGGTATGTGATAAATGTGACGACCCTGCCTCCGTCTGTCAGGTGGGAGACACAAAGATTCTCTCTTTCTACCCTCTGATTCCTCCTGGCTGCTCTAAGCAAGATGGGGTGGGACTCTGTTAACATGTGCCTCCATTTACCTGGTGCTGCTGTTCCGTGAATAGTGGGGCAGCAGGTACTGAGTGTTGGATTCTTGCTCTTTCAGGGGCCGGTGACCTTCGAGGAGGTGGCTGTGTATTTCACCAGGGAAGAGTGGGCTCTGCTGGACCCCACTCAGAGAGCCCTCTACAGGGATGTCATGCAGGAGAACTATGAGAATGTGACCTCGCTGGGTAAGGATTCCCGTCCTCTTGGTTCTTGGAATAGGAAATGAAGAGATAAGGTTCATGCCAGCCCCACAATGCCACCTCTACTCTGTCCTGTTTCAGCATCACCCCAATATGCCAGTGACACACACACACTACCAGAGACCCTCCCCTGCTGCAGAACACTTTGGGAACAGCGCACAGGAGCCGTATCGCAGTGTCAAATAGCTCCTGTTTGCTCAAGTAAACTTCTTTGAGATGGGGCGACCACATCTGCACGGAGTATTTGAGATGTGGGTGTATCATGGATTCATTTGCTGTTTTTACAAATATGATATATTCTGTCGTATCTATCCCTTTCTTAATTATTTCCAACATTGTTTGCTTTTTTTCACTGCTGCTGCACATTGAGTGGATGTTTTCAGAGAACAATCCACATTGACTCCAAGATCCGTCTCTTGAGTGGAAACAGCTAATTTAGACCCCATCATTCTGTATGTATAGTTGGGATTATGTTTTCCAGTGGGCTGCACTATGTGCTATCCTGACATCTAGTACTGCTGAAATCCTGCATTCAGTGATATCCCTGCCCTTCCTGTTCCCTTTCTCCACTGAACCCCACCAGCCCATGCTTCCTGTTCCCAGCTTCCCCAGGACTCTCTCATTGTCCCTGAACCTCTCTGTCAGCAAGAAGCAGTGCCAGGGACACTTGCCCTCTCTCTGGAGTCTTTGATTTCTGGGACATGGATTTAGTTTCTCTGTGTTTTAGGGACTCTTTGAAATTGAGTGTCTGTGATATTAACCACAGTGCAACCTGGACTGTTGAACAGCTGTGTGACTCAGTTCCCAAGCTGTGGTGCCTTTTACACTGCTTTACTGTGAGAATAGCCATTCTTGGGCAGGTAACGCACAGTCTCCAGCATGTAACTCGCTCCCAGCTACACAGTATTGAGTGCTGCTAGTCAGTGACTCACAAGTTACAGTGCAGCACGGGAGAACCCCAGAAAATTCTCTGCTCCCAGACTTCTCCCAGAAATGTGCATCTTTCCCTGTCCAGCACACTCCTGAACAACGCAAGCTCATATGAAGTCTGTCATTTCATCAATGGAAAATGACATGCGCCAGCCTTGTTATCCCAGATGGAGTTTCCAACACACTTGAATCCAACCACACTGGTTAGATAAAGAATAAAACAAGATAGTTAACAATCAAAAAAAAATATTTTAAGATACAGATAATGAGGCATAAAGCTCAGAATTGTTTACAAAAGAAATGCAAGATAAAACACAAACTAATGTCTAAGTTAACAAGCTGTGAAACAAGGCAAATGTTTCTCTCGCCATGTGCTGAGACAGGCTGGTTTTCCTTTCAGCCAGGACTCGGCCTAACCCACCCGTGCCGCCCACGTTCAGCTCTTCAGGAGTTGTCATGAGCAGAGGGAAAGGGGGGAGAGAGAGAGTCTGAAGCATTTTGCTCACCTCTTTTTATGATTCTGTCCTTTGTACTAGAAACAACTTCAGTTCTCAGCTGAGTCATGGTGCCAGGCTGTCTGTCGGAGATATGAGAATTGTGAGGGAAAGTCTACAGAAAGAGCTTTGGAGCTTTGCTCAAGCTAGTAGGCCTGAAGTATTAGCTGAGCTTGCTGCTCTGTGTAAAGGGCATAGAAAGGCAAAGTGGAATGGAAAATCCCCCAGATTGGGGAACAAGGGAAGCCAGGGGGCTGGACTCGATGATCTTTCAAGGTCCCTTCCAGTTCTAGGAGATTGGTATATCTCCAATTATTTATTTTAATTTAAATCCCCCAAATTGGGGAACCAATGGCTTTGTGTGCATAAGGGGCCTAAGTAGGTGAACTGGAAAGTCCCCAAACACACTGATTTGCAGTAACCGAGCTTGTGAAACATAACCACAATGGAAGTGTTAGAAAAGTCAAACCACAAACTAGACTAGGAATAACAATAACAGGAAAGGCCGAATATGGAAAACTGATTGTTCAGCTCGCTTTTGACCTGCATCATATTTTGCAATATATTCCAAATAAGGAAATTAACGTGCAACGTATGTGCCATTGATTGTGGTTTTAAGCTTTAAAAGGCTTGTGTGATTTTTAGCTCAGGGGGACAGTATTCCAATAGCTGTCACCCCCTGCGCACTTTTATCCAAGAAAAGAGCCTCAGGCTGAGCTGATTCAAAATTAATCATGTGGTTGTTTTCCGCAACAACTTCAAGAGGTCCCTGTGATGGAATGTAAATGTCTTCTTCACACCTTCCCCCTGCAGGAGAATGGCTGTTTGACCAGCTGTTTGCCTTGCTGTCTCTGAGGAACTGCTCTGTGGGTGTTCCCCAGAATTGTAACTTTTTCCGTAATCTCATACTGTAAAATCTCATAACTTTACATACAGTGTTACTACACATTTTAACAGGAGGATAATATTCAGTAGATTATGCATTTTCAAATGATACCTCACAAGCCATACTGTGTACAAAATTGATAATTTTCTAATTGATAATTTAGGGGTGTAGACTGACACAGTGTCTGTGTGTGTGTTCCCAGCACATATGTGGGTATTTCAATCCCTCATAAGCATAGTGTTTGGCATCTTCAAGGACCTGGGGAACTAGTCCTGGAAATTCACTGATTTACCAAGTGTGACACTGTATGGAATTGTGAGACACTTTGGTATTAATAATAAAATAATATAATCTTATCAAATTGCAATGAATCATGCTAGATATGCCATGTAAGGTGTCAGGGGAAATGTTATGATTTTCCAAGTATGATCATTTTGTTTCTGTGTTTGTATCACCTTTGTATTGTGAGTTATAGATATGTAGGGTATATCTGTATTTCCAGACTTGTGCAGTGTTTCTGGGTGACACCCCCAGACATATTGGCATCAACACTGCCTAGCCTGTTTGATGGCCCATTGAGGGTCATCAGCTGTACAATGAGCCCATGGAAAGGACCAAGAGGATACACATATTGCGTCAGCAAGACATGCCAGGGTATGCCTGTGTAATGAGAACTCCAAGGCTTTTCCATGCCACGTCCTGTGAATCTTGTGTTTGGGACACAGGAAGTACAAGCCACATAGCAAAAGGAATATAAAGGGCAGCTGCAACTTCTCCATTTTGTCTTCAATCCCCTTGCCTGCCTCTGGAGCAACTTCTCTACAAACTGAACCCTGGAACAAAGGACTGAATGACCCATCCAAGCTATGGATGCGTTCCAGACGGACTTTCAAGCCAGCAACTCACCAATACTGCTAAGAACCTGATATATCCATTTTGGAATGTATCTGACTGCGTTCCCATTTAACTTGTTTCTGTCTTACTTTTGTTTAAACCTTTAGTTTAGATGCTAAAGGATTGTCTGGAAGGATGGAATTTTGGGTAATATCCAAACCTATACTGACCTGGTGATGTGGCTGACCCTTTGGAGTCAGAAGAACACTTTGTTTATGTGAGCAGAGTTTTTAAATAACCTCTCACTGTATCAGAGGGGTAGCCGTGTTAGTCTGGATCTGTAAAAGCAACAAAGAATCCTGTGGCACCTTATAGACTAACAGACGTTTTGCAGCATGAGCTTTCGTGGGTGAATACCCACTTCTTCAGATGCAAGTGGTGGAAATTTCCAGGGGCAGGTTTATATATGCAAGCAAGAAGCAAGCTAGAGATAACGAGGTTAGATCAATCAGGGAGGATGGGGCCCTGTTCTAGCAGTTGAGGTGTGAAAACCAAGGGAGGAGAAACTGGTTCTGTAATTGGCAAGCCATTCACAGTCTTTGTTTAATCCTGAGCTGATGGTGTCAAATTTGCAGATGAACTGGAGCTCAGCAGTTTCTCTTTGAAGTCTGGTCCTGAAGTTTTTTTGCTGCAGGATGGCCACCTTAAGATCTGCTATTGTGTGGCCAGGGAGGTTGAAGTGTTCTCCTACAGGTTTTTGTATATTGCCATTCCTAATATCTGATTTGTGTCCATTTATCCTTTTCCTTAGAGACTGTCCAGTTTGGCCGATGTACATAGTAACTGCACACCGCACCATAGTAACTCTAGCTCAGGAACCAACCCATGCAACAAACCTCGATGCCAACTCTGCCCACATATCTACACCAGCAACACCATCACAGGACCTAACCAGATCAGCCACACCATCACTGGTTCATTCACCTGCACGTCCACCAATGTAATATATGCCATCATATGCCAGCAGTGCCCCTCTGCTATGTACATCGGCCAAACTGGACAGTCTCTAAGGAAAAGGATAAATGGACACAAATCAGATATTAGGAATGGCAATATACAAAAACCTGTAGGAGAACACTTCAACCTCCCTGGCCACACAATAGCAGATCTTAAGGTGGCCATCCTGCAGCAAAAAAACTTCAGGACCAGACTTCAAAGAGAAACTGCTGAGCTCCAGTTCATCTGCAAATTTGACACCATCAGCTCAGGATTAAACAAAGACTGTGAATGGCTTGCCAATTACAGAACCAGTTTCTCCTCCCTTGGTTTTCACACCTCAACTGCTAGAACAGGGCCCCATCCTCCCTGATTGATCTAACCTCGTTATCTCTAGCTTGCTTCTTGCTTGCATATATAAACCTGCCCCTGGAAATTTCCACCACTTGCATCTGAAGAAGTGGGTATTCACCCACGAAAGCTCATGCTGCAAAACGTCTGTTAGTCTATAAGGTGCCACAGGATTCTTTGTTGCTCTCACTGTACTGGACCTAGTTGCTGATTAGGAGTCAGAGAACAGGGATGCAATAAAGGGGGCCATGCGATTTCTTTTTTCAGCTTCTCGATAACCCGTGTGGGGGATCAGAAGCACAGTTGGTGGCTGGTCGGTGAGTTTAACTTCAGTGTTAACCATCAGTTTTGGGAGCATCTACTCTCCCTTTTTCAGCCTGTCCTAACTTTGGCATTTTCAGTTAGAACTGCCCCTGGTCCACCAGGTCACACTAAGCACTGAAGTTAAATGAATAGAATGTTTTTTTATGACCAAGTCTTATAAAATCAACTGAACTCCTTTGTTTTCTTTCATCTGAGCAGGGTTTCTAGTTTTCCAACGTGATGTGATCTCCCAGCTGGAACAAGGGGAAGAGCCATGGGTCCCAGACCTCCAGGGTTCAGAGGAAAGAGAGATCCTGAGATCTTCCTGCACAGGTGAGGAAACATTAAACCACCTCAGAATCTGTAAGTGCCTGAAGGAAACATCTGGGATGCCCAACAAAGCCCTTGGGGAGGTCTCTCAGTTCATTATTGTCCCTAGCAGGGGTCATATCCTCAGGGTAAATATAGTTCATGGCTTCCTATAGATCCTAGCAGACACCAGGCAGTAGCTTCCTCCCTTCCCCCTGCGTATTTGGATGGGATGTGAAGGCTGAATTCATCCCCCTCCTCTCTCCTATTTGGGGGAAGAGTTTGGGGGAGTTCAGCACCTGATTTTTATTTGACCTGTCTTCAGCACTTGTTTGTGTTTGGTCTTCTCCTTTCCATCCCTGTTTGAGGTTTCTGTCTCTGTCACAGCAGGTGATGCAATGGCATGTGAGAAAGAGGAGCAGAATTCTCAGCCTGAAAATGTTGAGCCAGTGGGTAAAAACAGAGCATTATCTCAAAGATCGAAAAGGAATGTGTCCAGGAGTCATGAGCAGGGAAAATCCTGGGAGATTCAGCACAGACCAGAAACAGATCAAGGAAACCAGCCAGGGAAGAAAGTGGATAAATTTATTTCCTGTTGGGGAACTCAGAAGGTCCTCATGGAAATCACAACACAGCAGGATATCCTCAGGCGAAAGAGAAAAAATACATGCAGGAAGTGTGGAAAAACCTCTCACAGCTCAGCCCTTTCTGTACATCAGAGAATCCACACAGGGGACAGGCCCTATGAATGCACTGAGTGTGGGAAAACCTTCAATCGCAGTTCGCACCTTATTAGTCATCAAACAATCCACAGAGGAGAGAGGCCCTATGAATGCCGTGAGTGTGGGAAATGCTTCACTAGCAGCTCAGACCTTTCTCGACATCAGAGAATCCACACAGGGGAGAGGCCCTTTGAATGCTGTGAGTGTGGGAAATGCTTCACTAGCAGCTCAAACCTTTCTCAACATCAGAGAATCCACACAGGGGAAAGGCCCTATGAATGCCGTGAGTGTAGGAAAACCTTCAATCGCATTTCACACCTTATTAGGCATCAAACAATCCACAGAGGAGAGAGGCCCTATGAATGCCGTGAGTGTCGGAAATGCTTCACTAGCAGCTCGGCCCTTTCTGTTCATCAGAGAATCCACACAGGGGAGAGGCCCTTTGAATGCCCTGAATGTGGGAAACGCTTCACTAGCAGCTCAAACCTTTCTCAACATCAGAGAATCCACACAGGGGAGAGGCCCTTTGAATGCAGTGAGTGTGGGAAAAGCTTCACTAGCAGCTCAGATCTTTCTCAACATCAGAGAATCCACACAGGGGAGAGGACCTTTGAATGCCGTGAGTGTGGGAAATGCTTCACTAGCAGCTCAAACCTTTCTCAACATCAGAGAATCCACACGGGGGAGAGGCCCTTTGAATGCCGTGAGTGTGGGAGAAGCTTCACTCAAAGATCAGTCCTTTCTAGACATCAGAGAATCCACACAGGGGACAGGCCCTATGAATGCACTGAGTGCAGGAAAACCTTCAATCGCAGTTCACACCTTATTAGGCATCAAACAATCCACGAGGAGAGAGGCCCTATGAATGCAGTGAGTGTGGGAAATGCTTCACTAGCAGCTCAAACCTTAGATTTAATTTACCCTGGTTCCTCAACTGTTGTTACAGCTCTAGTACCCATCAATCCAAAGACTGAGAGAAATGGAGAGTTCCAACCATTGTCCTTTTAGTATCTTATTGTTCCTCTCTCTGTTTTTTGTGCTGGCCTTTCTATTCTATCATTTTCTGCCTTTGTTTAGTTGGTAACAGTTGGTTTCCATCACTCACGTTTGTTTGTTTAAATCTCTATCCGTTGTTAAATAAATTTTTTGCTTGTTCGATAACTGTACTCAGGTGCTGTGTGAAATACAGTAGCAATGGTCCACAGTAAAACTAGTAACCTGGGATACTTGGGGAAGAGAGGATCTGGGATTTCACCGAGTATCTGGTGATCCGGGCTGGACCCCAGAGGGGGACACATTGAAGGAACTAAAGGGTTAAGGTGGCTGCTGTAGCTCAGAGGAGGGTCCTTGAGTTCCAGCAGGCTGGTGAGTTTGGTCACTAACATCCAGCTTCCAAATGCAAAAGTCCCTCTTCCTTGTGGCAGGTGGCAACAAGGAGACTGAGCCCTCAGCACCCTGAGAAGGGTCACAATGTGTCTCTATGTTGATCCACCTGTCAAATTCACACAGGGAAAGCTCCCGAAAGCACAAAACTCTGCCCTATGAAATCATGGAACATGTGCTCTTTGCTCTGTGAAAGCATGTAAAGAATCCAAGTGCTGGAGGACAGGGTTTGGGTCCAGAGTGACCTAGACAAATTGCAGGATTGGCCCAAAAGAAATCTGAGGAGGTTCAACAAGGAGGAGTGCAGAGTCCTGCACTTAGGACGGAAGAATCCCAGGCACTGCCACAGACTGGGGACTGACTGAGTGAAGGGGATTTGATAGCAGCCTTCAACTACCTGAAAGAGCAGCAGTGTGGGCTTTCTCCTGGCCACTTTTGCTGGGCTGGGCAGGCAGCCTGGAGGCCTTTCTAGAAGAGAATTGGGAACTGAGTTAGAAAAACCAATGTGAAAACCAGAACCTCAGGTTTAGACTCATTTATTTATAATATTAAATCTTCAATTCTAGTGTCACAGTCAATACAATTGCTTCAGCCTGATAGTTGCCCAAAGGGAAACTTAACTTCTCTCCAAAGGGAGTGGAGAGAAAGCACTTTTCAGAGTCCAAGAGAGACAAGGTGGTGAGGGTAAGAGGACCAACCTCTGTTGGTGAAAGAGACAAGCTGTGGAGCTAACCCAGCACCCTTCTTCAGTTCTGTGTAGCCTGGAAGGGCGTCTCTTCCATAACCAGCAGTTAGAACATAAGAACAGCCACACTGAGTCAGACCAGTTCATCTAGCCCACTCTCCCGAAAGGGGCCAATGCCCGGCACCCCAGAGGACCCCTGGGACCAACATGGATACAACACCACCACAAACAAGGTTAAAAGTCAATGCACATGGAGAAGGATCTTGTGTTTCATTCCTTATGTCCTAGTCCCATCATGTGGCCATTTCCTTTTCTTCCTTTCTGTTAAAAGCTTTGGTGTTTTGCACAGAAATGTTATTTCCCCAGGAGCAACCCAGGAGTGGGGGCTGCATTCCTCTACCAAACAGTCACTGGAAGGGGGCAGACAAAGGCCTTTAGGACGAGGCGTCCGTCACTGTCAAAAGATCATCTCCCTCCTGCAAGTCACTGGCAGCCTGAATTTGTTCCTTATCCTCCCAGAGTCTGGGGGCTGGAATCAGCAGTACCCAGCCCCTCCGTGTGTAGCAGGAACAAACACAAACCTGGACTTTAAAACAAGCTGTCCCCTTACTTCTCAGGGAAGATTTTTCTGTGATTGAAGTTGAGCTTCAGTTCCCCTCTCCTGGGGGTGGGGCCAGCTCCCAGTGAGATCTGTTTTCAACATTGCCCCCTTTCAGTCACTCTGGGATGGTAACTCTGCTCCCAGCTGTCAGGCAGCTTCCAGCCCATCCACCCTACTCACTAACTCTGTGGTCATGTGTCACCCCCTTTGCCAGCACACACAGTCTGCAGGAAAGCTACTCCTGCCAGATGCATTGGTGATCTAGTGGTGTGCGTAGGTGCTTTGCAAGCAATTGATCTGGGTTTGATTCCCAGCCAATGCAATAATGGCTTTTCTCTTCTGTTGTTTCCTCATCTGGAAGTGGTTTAATTTCAGTCACATTGTGTTTCAATCACATTATCTAAAGAATGAGACAATAAATGTGTCGAAGTCCAGCAGGTCATACAGGATGGAGGCACACAAGGGACTGGAATGTGTCATCTGAGAAAGACAGAACACTTGGAAACCTGCATCTCCCATCCCCTGGCCTTGCGTGTTATGATTCCAGCTGCGTGAGCTGTTTGTATGATGTTCCGGCACGATGGGGAAATGAAGTTTTGAGTCAGTTTTTGCTCCTGCAGATTCCTTTGCTGTTACAGTTATAATAACATGAACAAAAGGGAGGCAAAATAAACAAACCCCAAATTGCAATACAGGTGGGGAAAGGGACGATCACGGTTAAGCCAAACACGTCAAAATAAAAATTAATACAAAAAAGGGGAGGGGGGAAGAGATCAGGTATGGGGAGATCCCCTTGATATTTCAACACACATTGTTAGAATCAAAGTTCAGACTTGACACTTTAAAACCTGCAGCTACCTGTCTCTCTGAACACCTGTGATGAGCAAGATGGAGTTAGGACACCTGTTCTGCTTCAATCATTTATTGTCTCTCTGTTCTCTCCTTCTCCCCCCAATTCCTCGTCTCCAATGTCTCTGCCTTTCTCCTCTTGCTTCCTCTCCCCTGCCCTTTCCAGGAACTCACACTCTACAGCATTTAGGAAAAGCCAGAGCTCCCATGTTCTGCACATGAGCCTGTGTCAGAGGACGTATGACCCCGGTCAGAACCAGTCACCAGAACAATATGACCCTTTATGGGCGACTTCTCTGCCTGCTCTGCAATTTACACACACCCCCACTGAAGGGGGTGGGGTACAGCTCTGACTGAGAGGCCCCACAGGAGAAATTTCAGCCCAAAGACAAATTTGTGTGAAATGCTGAGAAGTGAAGAGCCCCCCTTCCCCTCCCCCCAAATCCCCAGAACTCTAGTGTCACCCCCATGGCACCAGCACAGGGAACCCAGTGAGATGGGGTTACAGAATACAAGGGGGGAGGCAGCAGGGAGAGAGGTGACAGGGAATCTCTCTTTTTTCTTCTCTTGTCACTTTCTGTTCTTCTCTTTCCTTCCAGGAACTGCAGTCACAGCAGGGAGGGGTTTGTCTCCGTGTCTGTCACGGAGGTGGTGGAAGTGACGGATTCTGTGACTTCCTGCAACCTCCGTGACTTCTGCAGTGAGCACAGTGGCTGACTCCAGGGCCACTCAATCAACTGGCTCCAGGGACCGCCCAAGCAGCGGCCAATGCGGCTGGCCCGGGGACCACTTGACCAGTGGTCCCGAGGGCAGCAGGAGCAGCCACAGCTTGGTGGCCTCTGGCAGCACTTCTGGGGTGGCCAGAGCAGCAGCTGGCCCCCTGGAGCTCCCCCCTGCCCTAGCAGCAGCTGGAGTGGCAGCGACTCTCAGGGCTTCTCCCCTGGTACCTGGTGCTCATTATCCATCAAATAAATCAAAACACTTCCCCCTGCAAGTGGATTTAGCCCAGGACCCTCAGAGTCAGCAGCTGTTACGCCCCCACTGAGCTCTCTGGTCGGGTGTCCTAGTGCCGGGAGCCTCCAATGTAGATCCTAAAATAGCGTTTTTGCACCAGAGGGGCTGAAATTTTGGACCAGACATTGTAGCTCCACTGTTATTTTACTGAATTGCTTCAAAACAGCAAGTGTAGAAAGTCTCCTAAGTGCCAGGCTCTCTGCCATGGAAACAGCTGCCCCTGCTCTGCAGGAGTCTGTACGTTCCACACAGCAACGTCCAAACCTGCTCCACACTGAAGGGGGGTCAGACAGTGACGGTAACGCAAATCTTCAGACTATTAACCCAGGTCCCTTTCTTTAACCCAGGACATGCCAGTCACCTGTTAGCCATGGCGTTATCTTCATCTTCAAATACCTCTCAGGACATTTAACAGAGGGAGTGAACCCCCCCAAATGGCTCCCTGTTGAGGCATTGTACCGTACCTGCCCCTGGAGATTGTCTGGTTTTATACTCTTAGAGCTTTTTCTCTTCAAACCGCTTATTCCAATCTCTGGGCCAACCTCCGCATTTCAGAGTTTAGAATTTACTCTCATCACCCTCCTATGGCACTTTCCATGTGAATTGGGCAAAGCAAGTGGGGGAAGCTCCGTGGCTAATGAAAACCAACGCTCTGGGTGAGGCCTGAACTCACACCCACAGCTGTATTTCCCCCTGCATGAGCCACTATAGGTACTTCTTAGACAAACTTGGGCTGTAGGTGGTTATGTGTGTCTGTGCTTCACCGCTTTGGCTGCTCTGTGAAAAGCTGGTGGGTTTTTGTTTTGTTTTAAGCAATTAGAGTCTAGTACATTTTAACAGGCAGAAAATGTCCTATTCTGGTCTAGCCCCATTTGACTCCTTCTGTCCATCTTCTTCCTTCCCCCCTCAGTGTCTTTCCTTCCCCATTGGGGACATGCAGAGATGAACCCCAGTCAGTCTGTGTCACAGAGAGTCTGTATCTCCTAAGGAATGTGAGTGAAGGATTCCAGCTGAATTAACTCCGCTCACCTGGGTTAGAAACATTTGTTTCTTTCGAGCAGATAGTGGGAAATGGGACATTAATTCAGACCCAGGAGGCAAGGCAGAGGCTTCATGCTCTTGATCTCCAGGAAGGGAGAGAGGATCCCCAGGAAGGAACAGAGCTTCCTTTAGTCTCAAGCTGGGTCTCCTGGAAGTTGGAAAAGACCCTTGGTCACTGAGGATCTCATGGGATCGTGCTGCTCCAGAGGCTCGAGAGTCCTGGGTGCGGGGAGGGTGTCACTGCACAGTCTGAAATGGAAGGGAGGACCCTGGAAGGGAGGGGGAGGAACATAAAATGGAGAGGAATGAAACAGAATAAACGCCTCTTCTCTCTCCCATCCCCAACCCAGCAAGAACTGTTATCAGTGGGGAAACTCCCCACCATGAACGGCAGAGACCACAGAGACATTTGCCTCATGCTGAGAAGTAAGGTGACCAATCACCAAGTGTGAAAAATCAGAGACTTTCACCAGATGCATTGGTGGTATAGTGGTGAGCATAGCTGTCTTCCAAGCAGTTGACCTGGGTTCGATTCCCAGCCAATGCAATGATGTGATGATTCCTCTACTGGGAATTGGTTTAATTTCACTCACATTGTTTCAGTTTATCAATGGAATGAGAGAATCAGTGTCCCAAATCCCAACAGGTCATTAAACACCCAGTGGAGGAAGAAAGGGGTGGGACTATATAATAAGCAGTTGGAGTCATCCTGGTATTACAAGGCTTGGTTTATTTTTTTTTTAAATTTCCTTTACTTCCCTTTCCCTTTTAGAGTCAGAGCCTTTAAGGTCAGAAGGGACCAGTGTGATCATCTAGTCCGACCTGCTGCACCTTGCAGGCCAAAAGACCCCACCCACCCACTCCTGGAATAGACCCGGGAGGGGAGGCAGCTCCATGCTCTGCCCCTACCCCAGGCAGCACATGGAGGCCCTCTGCTCCCCTCCCCCCACAACGGGTGTGCAGAGATGTGCCAGCAGCACTAAGGTGGCTCCCTGCCCACTCTGCCTCCGTCCCTCCGTGCCGCTCCCAGAAGTGGCTGGCATGTCCCAGCATCCCCTGGGGCGGGGGGAGTGTCTCCACGTGCTGCCCCTGCCCCGAGCACCAACTCTGCAGCTCCCATTGGCCAGGAACTGTAGCCAATAGAAGCTCTGGGGGCAGCGCCTGCAGACAGCAGCACATGGAGATCCCCTGGCCCCATTCATCTAGGAGCTGCTGCCAGAGGGTTGTGTGTACCAGTCACTTTGGGAGCTGCACCACCCCTCCTGCACCCCACCCCCACCCCCAGCGCAGAGCCCACACCCAAATTTCCTCCCAGAGCTTTGCTTGTCGTCCTTTCACCAGAACCATCCTTCTTCTCCTGGGCTGCAAGTAGCCATCCCTGGGAAGCCAAGAGGCAGGCACAGGATTCTGCCAGGTAAGTGTCCCCCAGCGCCGCGATGGACGGTGCGATGAAGGTAAGTCTTCCTGAGGCACAATGAACTGCAATGCAGCGAACCACTGGCCAGGCGGTCAGGGCGAAGGGCATTCACTGGAGGTACAAGCTTGTGAGTGACTCCTGAGCACAGGGCCCCTTCCCCTTTTAAGGACCTGCTCCTCATGGCCTGCGACTAGAGATGACTTGGCTGCATCCGGTGGGTCACACTCCACCTCAGCCAGTGTCCATGCTCTGGGTGTGTGATCGCTGCCTAATTAGAGTCCCAGACACCTTGTCTATCTAGGAGCTCTTCTGATCTTCCAGCTGTTCAACCAGCCCCTTCATCCCACAAGCATTCCAGGAGGGAGCGGGAGGGGGAGGGGGAAAGCCACTTCACAGGCATTCAGAGAGGGAGAGGAGACAAAAATGGGAATGGGGGAAGTATAACAGACCTATTGAGCATAGAAATCGCTTCCCAACGTGTCTGGTGGGGTCATGTTCTTGGCTGTCCATGCTTGGGAATGGTGCTTGGACGTCTTTGATCCTAAATCAGAATCAGTCTGGCAGGAGATGAAAGTGTCAGACTTGGAAGGGGATTTCAAATGGATCCCAAGCACCGTTCAAATCCTTTTCCCTCAATGGCAAAGCTGCTTCTGGGAAGGTCGGCTGTTTTTTCTCCCATTATGAAGGTGCTAAAACTCCTGTAAATAACACTAATGAGAGAGGTATCAGAGGGGTAGCCGTGTTAGTCTGGATCTGTAAAAGCAGCAAAGAATCCTGTGGCACCTTATAGACTATCAGACTTTTGGAGCATGAGCATTCGTGGGTGAATACCCACTTCGTCGGATGCATGAGAAAGCGCTGGGTGAAGCAGGTTTCAGTGGATCATGGGAGAATCTCTCATCCTGATTCTGAGACATCAGATGTAACCTAGTCTGGAATTTCACTTTTAAATTAAAATGAAAGTGTCTTCTACCTCTCTGTGTTATGGGTTTTCTATCTTTCATGAAGGCTCCTTGGTCATATAACTGCATGTTAGTTTTGTTTGACAGACTGTAGCTCAGATGTTTTGGGAAATTTCAGACAAATTACCATTTTTTTACTTCAGGTTTGTTTTTCCCCCTATTCCTGCATGATGACATGGAGAAAATTCAAATGCAGTTCAGTCAACAGGAGAGATGTCTATCTAGGAGCTCTTCTGATCTTCCAGCTGTTCAACCAGCCCCTTCATCCCACAAGCATTGCAGGAGGGAGCGGGAGGGGGAGGGGGAAAGCCACTTCACAGGCATTCAGAGAGGGAGAGGAGACAAAAGCGAGGGGGAGGGGAAGTATAACAGACCTATTGAGCAATAGAAATCACTGCTGCTCCTACAACAGCAGGGACAGGCCACTAGGAGTTGGGAAAAATTAAGCCATCATGTTTCTGCCTGGTTTTGAACCAGGGACCTTTTGCGTGTTAGGCAAACATGATAACCACTACACTACAGAAACTCTGTTGCAGGGCTCTGCCCTTCCCTTCATAAGAACAGAAGAATGGCCATACTGGGTCAGACCAAAGGTCCATCCAACCCCATATCCTATCTGCCAACAGTGGCCAATGCCAGGTGCCCCAGAGGGACTGAACCTAACAGGTAATGATCAAGTGATCTCTCTCCTGCCATCCATCTCCACCCTCTGACAAACAGAGGCTAGGGACACCATTCCTTACCCAGGCTGCCTAATAGCCATTAATGGACTTCACCTCCATGAATTTATCTGCAAAAATAATGAGGAGTACTTGTGGCACCTTAGAGACTAACAGACTTATTTGAGCATAAGCTTTCGTGGGCTAAAATCCACTTCATCAGATGCATACAGTGGAAAATACAGCAGGAAGATATATATATACACAGAGAACATGAAAAAATGGGTGTTGCCATCCGTACTATAATGAGAGTGAGCAGTTAAGGTGAGCTATTATTAGCAGGAGAAAAAAACCTGTAGTGACAATCAGGATGGCCCATTTCCCACAGTTGACAAGAAGGTGTGAGTAACAGTAGGGGGCAAATAAACATGGGGAAATAGTTTAATTTGTGTAATGACCCACTCACTCCCAGTCTTTATTCAAGCCTAATTTAATGGTGTCCAGTTTGCAAATTAATTCCAATTCAGCATCTCTCGTGGGAGTCTGTTGTTGAAGGTTTTTTGTTGTAATATTACGACTTTTAGGTCTGTAATCGAGTGACCAGGGAGATTGAAGTGTTCTCTGGCTGTGTTTGAATGTTATAATTCTTGATGTCTGATTTGTGTCCATTTATTCTTTTATGTAGAGACTCTCTGGTTTGGCCAATGTACATGGCAGAGAGGCATTGTTGGCACATGATGGCACATATCACATTGGTAGATGTGCAGGTGAATGAGCCCCTGATGGCATGGCTGATGTGATTAGGTCCTATGATGGTGTCCCCTGAACAGATATGGGGAGAGAGTTGGCAATGGGCTTTGTTGCAAGGATAGGTTCCTGGGTTAGTGTTTTTGTTGTGTGGTTGCTGATAAGTATTTGCTTCAGGTTGAGTGGCTGTCAGTAAGCAAGGACTGACCTGTCTCCCAAGATCTGTGAGAGTGAGGGATTGTCCTTCAGGATGGGTTGTAGATCCTTGATGATGCACTGGAGAGGTTTTAGTTGGGGGCTGAAGGTGACGGCTAGTGGGGTTCTGTTACTTTCTTTGTTGGGCCTGTCCTGTAGTAGGTGACTTCTGGGTACTCTTCTGGCTCTGTCAATCTGCTTCTTCACTTCAGCAGGTGGGTAGTGTAGTTGTAAGAACGCTTGATAGAGATCTCGTAGGTGTTTGTCTCTGTCTGAGGGGTTGGAGCAAATGCGGTTGTATCTTAGAGCTTGGCTGTAGACAATGGATTGTGTGATCTGGTCTGGGTGAAAGCTGGAGACATGTAGGTAAGTATAGCGTTCAGTATGTTTCCGGTATAGGGTAGTGTTTATGTGACCATCGATTAGCACAGTAGTGTCCAGGAAGTGGATCTCTTGTGTGGATTGGTCCAGGCAGAGGTTGTAGGTGGGATGGAAATTGTTGAAATCATGGTGGAATTCCTCAAGGGTTTTCTTTTCCATGGGACCAGATGATGAAGATGTCATCAGTGTAGCACAAGTAGAGTAGGGGCATTAGGGGACGAGAGCTAAGGAAGCGTTGTTCTAAGTCAGTCATAAAAATGTTGGCATACCGTGGGGCCATGTGAGTACCCATAGCAGTGCCGCTGACTTGAAGGTACACATTGTCCCCAAATGTGAAATAGTTATGGGTGAGGACAAAGTCACAAAGTTCAGCCTCCAGGTTTGCTGTGACATTATCGGGGATACTGTTCCTGATGGCTTGTAGTCCATCGTTGTGTGGAATGATGATGGAGCGTCTACATAGCCAGACAATCCTGCTGTCAGGGTGCCAATGCCTGAGATGATGGGGCATCCAGGATTTCCAGGTTTATGGATCTTGGGTAGCAGATAGAATAACCCTGGTTGGGGTTCTAGACTGTCTTATTGCCAAGGGACGGAGAAACTCAGCCAGCAGCAGGGGGTGCAGAACACCATCCTAGTGTGGGGGTGACAGCGCCTCCAAGATCCTGACACCCCTATTGGTTCCACTGCTGGTTGTTTTCCTTTTCCGGTGGGACTTTGGGCAAGTTGCTCCCCCCTCTAGTGCTCCGTCCCCAGCAGGCAAATGGGGATTTCGTACCTTCCCGCTATTGGAAAGTGCTGGGAGAATCCCCCAGCCAAAGCTGCTCTGACAGCGCTAAGCAGCATCTGACCATTCAAGGTCTGAGTGCGCTGCCCAGGAGGAGGAGTGTTTGGCTCTGGGGTTTCACTTCAGCCCAGTCTAGAGAGAGGGGCCCAGCCATGGGGTTTGGCTCAAGAAGACCAAGTCTCCAATTCGTTAAGGGCGTTTTGAATTCCAATCCTGAGCTCCAAAGTGCTTGGTGTCAGTTGCACATTTTAGAAGCATGATCTCCACTCCATTTTCCAAATCATTCATGAAACTATTGAATAGTACCGGACCCCGGACTGATCCCTGCCGGACCCACTAGGTGCCCCCTCTCCGTTGGGCAGCCAAACCTGGAGAAGGGCCCTTGGAGTCTGGGCTTTCAACCAGCTCTGCACCCACATGACAGTGATTGCATCTAGACCGCATTTCCCTCGTTTGCTTGTGAGAATGTCCTGCGGGACTGTGTCAAAAGTCTTAGTAACCCCGAGATAGATCCCATCTACTGTTTACCCACCTCCACTAGGCCCGGAACCCTGCCCAAGAAGGAAAGAGGCTGGGTTTGGGATGATTTGTTCTTGACAAATCCATGCTCCCTCGTCCTAAGAACCAAATTATCCTGTAGGTGCTGCTGACAAACTGATTGTTTAAGAATATATTCCAGTATCTCTCCAGCTATGGAAGTGAGGCTGGCTAGTCTGTAAGTCCAAGGGGTCTCTTTGTTCCCCTTTGAAAGATAGGTCCTGTTTTGTTCATGGATGGGAAGATGTTCTTTTTCAGGGATATCAGACGAGAACTGGGGCACAACACCTGGTTTGTTAAGGCCACAAAAATGGAAGCAGGAACCTCTTCTCTCCTGCTGGCAAAGAACCCCAGGTACCGAAAAGACAGAGACTCACATCCCTGAATGGGCTTTAAGAAAGGCAGTGGTTAAAAAGCTTGGCCCCGACCATTTCTTGTTTCCGCAGACTAGACATTTTAGCAAACTTTAGAATTCCTTGGTGCTAAACACCGTGAAACTCCCCGTTCTCCTTCACAGAGGGCTTTGTCGCCCCTTATCTCACTCAGGCTCACAACTGCCCAGAGTTCAAGAACTGTCCCTGTTCCCATTGGACAGATGGGGAGGAGCCTGAGGTCCAGAGAAGGGAAATGACCTACCCAAGGGCCTACACAGCAAGGTAGTGGCAGAGCTAGAAAGAGAAGCCACCAGTTCCGACTCCTGTTCTAACAGACAAAAAAAACTCCAGAGGCAGGGATAGAGCCCAGGAATTGAAATGGTGGGGAAATTTCATTTAAACCATTTCTGTCAGAAAATCCCATTCAGGCCTGGTCTACACTAGGACTTTAATTCGAATTTAGCAGCGTTAATTCGAACTAACCGCTCAACCGTCCACACCAGGAAGCCATTTAATTCGAACTAGAGGGCTCTTTAGTTCGAATTCGGTACTCCACCCCGACAGGTGGAGTAACGCTAAATTCGACATGGCTAGCTCGAATTAGGCTAGGTGTGGATGCAAATTGAACTTAGTAGCTCCGGGAGCTATCCCACAGTGCACCACTCTGTTGACGCTCTGGACAGCAGTCGGAGCTTGGATTCTCTGACCAGCCACACAGGAAATGACCCGGGAAAATTTGAATTCATTTTCCTGTCTGGGCACTTTGAATCTGACGTCCTGGCTGGACATCGGGGCGAGCTCCGCAGCACCTGCCACGATGCAGAGCTCTCCAGCAGAGGAGTTCATGTTATCTGTGAATAGAAAGAGGGACCCAGCATAGACTGACTGGGAACTCTTTGATCTGATCGGTGTGTGGGGCGAGGAGTCTGTGCTTTCGGAGCTGCGCTCCAAAACACGGAATGCAAAGACCTACGAGAAGGTCTCCAAAGCCATGATACAGACAGAGGATACAGCCGGGATGCAACGCAGTGCCGCGTGAAAATAAAGGACCCCAGACAAGGCTACCAAAAAATCAAACCGGCAAACGGACGCTACGGAGCCTGCCACCACTGTCCCACCAGTGAGCATGGACTCTGATGATGGGACAGTGTCGACGGACAGTTCCTCGGCGATGTTCGCGGACGGGGAAGATGAGGAAGGGTTTGTGGAGGACGAGGCAGGCGAGAGCGCTTACAACGCTGGTTTGCCCAACAGCCAGGATCTATTCATCACCGTCACGGAGATCCCCTACCAACCCTCCCCGGCCATGAACCCGGATCCTGAATCAGGGGAAGGAGCAGTCGGTAAGTGCTTTAACCATGTTAACTTTTATTCTTAATATAACAGGAATCTTAAGTGTGTGAAAAGGAGGGCTCTCTATATATGGGGATAGAACAGAAATCATCCTTGGAGATCTCCACGAAGCTCTCTTTGCGTTAATCGAAAAGCCTCCGCAGGAGGTTCCTGGGGAGAGCTGCCTTATTGGGTGCTCCGTGGTAGCACACTTTTCCGCGCAAGGCTTTCATGAGGTACTCAGGGAGCACTGCCTCCCCGAGCACGGCTGCATCGGGCCCTGGTTCGTGCTAGCTTTCACGCAGCATGCGCTCTCTATCTCCTTCAGTGACCGTCCTCAGGGTGATCTCGCTCGGAGACTCCTGCATCTAATTAGGGTAATTACTGTAATTTTACGCCTGGTCCAAAGTATTTTTAAAAAATCTATGGACAGACGGCATAGCACAGACTCAGCACGCAGCTGCGTGACGAGCGTAACGGAAAGCCAAAGAATATAATGGACGCTCATGGAGGGAGGGGGGAATGAGGACGCAAGGTATCCCACAGTTCCTGCTGTCTCCAAAAAGTATTTGCATTCTTGGATGAGCTCCAAATGCTTCTAGGGTCAAACACAGTGTCTGCGGTGGGTCAGGGCATAGTTCGGCAATTTGCGCACACACCCCACCCACCACCAGAAGTGAAAACAATCCTCTGTTGACTCTTTTACATGTCACCCTATCTTTACTGAATGCTGCAGATAGACGCGATGGTGCAGCACTCAACACCAACATCCTTGCTCCCCCCACGCTATGGATGGCTGATGGTACAAAATGACTGGTATCCGTCCTCATCATCAGCCTATTGGCACATGGGGCAGTGCAAAAGGACTGGTAACCATGCGTACTAGCATCTGTGAGGTCGATCAAGGGCGCCTGGCCCTAATTTTTCATGGTAGATGGTGCAGTATGGCTGGTAACTGTCCTCATCATTGCAACAGGGGGCTGAGCTCCATCAGCCCCCACCCTTCCTGTGTAAAGAAAAGATTGAATTGCCCCTGGACTAGCAGAGGGATGATGGGCTCCTTCATCCACAGTAATTAATGTCCTGCCTGGACTATCATTGCAGCTGGAGGCTTCCTTCCACTCATTTCTCACAAACAAGTCACTGTGTCTTATTCCTGCATTCTTTATTACTTCATCACACAAGTGGTGGGACAATGGTATGGTAGCCCAGGAAGGCTGTGGGAAGGCCGGAATGAACAGGTGTTGTTGTTGCAGGAGCACCCCCTGTGAATAGCATACAGCTCCAAATTTATGCAGGATCGGACACAGAGCAGCTGTGCTCTCTGGTTCTATGATACAGTGGTTCTCTAGTACACTTGCCCATAATCTAGGCAGGACTGATTCTATTTTTAGATACCAAAAAGGAGGGATTGACTCAGGGAGTCATTCCCAATTTTTGCTTTTGCGCCCCTGGCTGCTCGGCCAGGGGTACTTATGACAGCACCAAATGGTGCAGTGCAAAAGGACAGGTAACCATGCCCATCTTATTACCATCTTATTACCAATTTATGGTATGGTAGATGGTACAATATGGCTGGTAACCATCTCTGCTGTCATGCAAAAGCAAAAGCATGCTGCTGTGTAGCGCTGCTGGACCGCCTCTGTCAGCGGCATCTAGTACACATACGGTGACATACACAAAAGGCAAAACAGTGTCCATGGTTGCCACGCTATGGCGTATGCCAGGGCAATTCTGGGAAAACGGGCTTGAAATGATTGTCTGCCGTTGCTTTCCCGGAGGAAGGAATGACTGGCGACATTTACCCAGAATCCACCGCGAAAATGATTTCTGCCCCAGCAGGCACAGGGGTCTCAACCCAGAATTCACAGAGACAGCCTAGACTCAGTTAATTGTTCGCAAAAATGTATCTTTGCAAGGAATTCACTCCCTGTTTCCCATCTCACAGCTTCCACTGTCTCCAGACCTGCCACAGCATCCCCCTCGCAGAGGCTGGCGAAGATTAGGCGGCGAAAGAAAAAGACAAGGGACAAGATGTTCGAGGAACGTATGGGCTGCTACCTAGCAGAGGCGGACCAGCAGAGCCAGTGGAGGGAGACCGTCTCTCTGTGCCAGCGCTCACACAGCGAACGGGAGGAGAGGTGGCGTGAGGAAGACAAGCAGGCGACTGAAACGCTGCTTGGACTAGTGAGGGAGCAAACGGACACGCTCAGGTGCCTTGTGGATGTTCTGCAGGACCGCAGGAGGACAGAGACACCCTGCAGTGTATCTGCAACCGCACTCCCCTGCCACAAAGTCCCATACCCCCCTCACCGAAAATAATCAGGAGGAGGGGCGGCCGGGGACGTGAATACTGTCACTGCACCACAGCACAGTGCTCAAGTACCCAAAAGCTCTCATACCCTACATTTGCCGAAGTCCTTCACTTCCAGACTCACAGTAGTCCCAATCCCAGTCCCATCCCCTAACTGTCTACTTAATTAATAAAAATGCTTTGCTGTTAATTACTGTTTCTGTTATGTTTTTTCAAAGAAGACTGTGTTTGAATGGGGGGCGTGGGGAAGGGTGTGGTTAATTGCATAGGACAGTCACCTTTCCCAGGGTACAGACACGGGGGCAGGATCAGCAGCGGGTCACACACACGGTGCAGTCAGTAGGCACCCTGGTCGGTATGGGAGGTGGTTTCCAGGATCTGTGTGGGCGGGGGAGATGTGACTTTGCAGCGGGGGAGGGCGGTTACAGATCTTATACAGCGGTCCTTGTCCTGGACCGCTGAGTCACGCAGCTGAGGAATCTGTATCCGTCCTCCTCCACCACAAGGTCACATATCCGCCCGCACACAGAATTCGAAAAAGAGGGATGGCAGGCTCCGTTGAAAGAAGCATTCCGGCACTGCGGACCGCTCTAGGAGCAGGAGCCTGTCATTCCTTGAGTTTAGAGGCGGTCTTTACATCACCGCACACCCTACCCAGCACAGTCTCAACCAGTTTCAACCCTTTCACGAAAAGTCATGAATAAAGAAACCTTTGTTAAGTAATAATGGGACATGTATTTTATTTTTACACGTGTGCTGGAAGTGGGGGTAACGGGGTGAACGGGGTATGTAACCGAAGAGGAGAGTCAACAGTAACTGGGTAAAGAAACAGGGGCAGGTTCAGCTTCTCTGTAAAGAAACTGAACAGTCACAGGTCACGCTGCTCGCTGCTCGCTGGTATTTGAAGAGTTCCTTGTTGCTGTCCCAGGCGCCTGTATAGGGCTTCATGAGCAAGTGCATTAGCGGGCAGGCTGGGTCCCTGAGGATGACTATAGGCATCTGCACATCCACAACAGTTATTTCGTGGTCCGGGAAGAAACTACCTTCCTGCAGGCGTCTGAGCAGCCCACAGTTCCTGAAAACACACGCATCATGAACCTTGCCCGGCCACCCGACGTTGATGTTTGTAAAACGTCCCCTATGGTCCCCCAGTGCTTGCAGCACCATTGAAAAGTAGCCCAATTTCTCAGCAGCTGACTGTGGAAGAGGTGGACGATAAAGTGCGAGGAGGAGAAAACGGCGATGATCACAGCGGGCTCCATGCTTGCAGTGCTGTGGCGTCCGCGCTGTCACTGACCAGAAAAGTGCACGAACAGATTGCCCGCAGGCGCTTTCAAGGAGGGAGGGAGGGAGGTTGTGATTGACGATTCAATGACGACACTTACCCAAAACCACCCTCGACACATTTCTCCCCCCAGCAGGCATTGGGGGCTCTACCCAGCATTCCAATGGGCAGCGGGGACTGCGGGAACTGTGGGATAGCTTCCCACAGTGCACCGCTTCCAAAGTCGACGCTGGCCCCGTGAATGTGGACTCAGAAATTCGAATTAGTGTATTTAGTATGGATACACAAATTCGACTTGATAAGGTTGAATCCACAAATTCGAACTAAGTTGATTCGAAATAGTCTTGTAGTGTAGACAAGGCCTCAGACTAAACCAGTTTGTTTTTCGAAATCATAACAAGTGGGATGAAAGTTCTTTGCAAAAAGATTTTGTTGCAAAACAAAAGCATCTCCTGTTTGTCACAGTGTGTTAGATTGTCTCGTCACACACAAAGAGGAGACACTTCGATCTCAAACATCAAATAAAATTCAGAATAAAATTCGGCCTCCTTAAGCTTGTGTTTTCCATGCCTAGAATTCAACTTTCACCAGACGGATCAGACTGAACAGCTTTCAAACCTTAAGGAGGCTCTTACCTTCTAAACAGGGACGGCTGTTTTCTAGTAAAATCGCTAAAAGGGAAGGAGAAAACTCGAAAGAGGTTCCTCCTGGCACTCATGTCCGTGAACCCGAATACTCTCTCAGTCCTCAAAGAGAGACCTGGAGAAGGAGACTTGCTGCAGCAAAGCCACAGGGGTCTCTGAGGTTTCCCTGGCCCCTGGCCCCTGTCCTGCCTGGCTGATGTCAGCATCTCTCTGTGAGGTCACCACCTCCCCACCAATAGTCTTTGACCAATAGTCAGAGGTCCTGCAAAAGACCTTTGTGATGTCACTGCCACACCCCTTCCTTGCTGGGCTAATGTCCTGCCCCTGGCCAGGCACTTTGGAGGTTTGAGCTACTCCAGGTGGATCACCCCACTCAAGGAGCGTTCGTTCTAGGCAGAACTAACACCAACTTGTCTGGGGTGTTCCCTGGAAGCAGAGCACAAGTTTGAAATACGGGCAGCATAGAGCCTATATTCATAACGTCAACTACAAAAATGATACACATCTAGAGATAGCATCATTATAATCAGCCAATCAGAACCTCTCCATATACCCCTTACAGGACAACCTTTCGACAATATTGGCTGCAAATATAGAACCGTGGTCACAGCAGTGATCTATACAGTTACAGATTATGTCAATAACATTACAAGAGGTGACACAGCATCAGTGAGACTGATACTGGAATACTTCCTCCAGTTTTGGTGTCCTCATGTGAAAAAGATGTTGTGAAATTGGAGCTGGGGCAGCAAAAAGCCACCAAAGGTTCTGAGGGCTGGAGAAAAATGCCTTCTAGTGAGCTATTGAAAGAGCTCAACCTGTTTAGCTTATCAAAAGAAGATTGAAAGGTGACTTCATTGAAGTGTTGAAGTGCCTTAATGGAGAGAAAATATTGGGTATTAAAGGGCTCTTTAACTGAGCAGAGAAAGGCATAACAAGACCCAATGGCTGGAAGATGAAAAGAGACAAATTCATATTACAACAAAGGCACAAATATTCAACAGCGAGGATGATTCACCACAGGAACAAGCTACCAAGGAAAAGGTGGATTCTCCATCTCTTGATGTCATTTCATGAAGACTAGATGCCTTTCTGGAATGTGTTTGCCCCAAAAGTAGCTATGGGGTCCTACAGGAGGCCTGTGATACGCAGGGGGTCAGATTAGATGCTCAAATGGTCTCTTCTGGCCATAAAGTCGACTCATTTCTGAAAATCTGAGTGTATCATTGGGAGCAGCATCTGATGTTTTCCTGTCTAGCCGGCTTGCTGCCTAGAACGAATGCTCCTTGAGTGGGGTGATCCACAGGGAGTAGCTCAAACCTCCAAAGTGCCTGGCCGGGGCAGGACATTAGCCCAGCAAGGGAGGGGTGTGGCAGTGACATCACAAAGGCCTTTGGCAGGACCTCAGCCTATTGGTCCAAGGCGGTGGGGAGGTGGTGACCTCACAGAGAGATGCTGACATCAGCCAGGCAGGACCGGGGCGAGGGGCCAGGGAAACCTCAGAGACCCCTGTGGCTTTGCTTCAGCAAGTCTCCTTCTCCAGGTCTCTCTCTGAGGACTGAGAGAGTATTCGGGTTCACGGACGTGAGCGCCAGGAGGAACCTCTTTCGAGTTTTCTCCTTCCCTTTCAGTGATTTTACTAGAAAACAGCCGTCCCTGTTTAGAAGGTAAGAGCCTCCTGGAGGTTTGAAACCTGTTCAGTCTGATCCGTCTGGTGACAGTTGAATTCTAGGCATGGAAAACACGAGCTTAAGGAGGTAGAATTTTATTCTGCACCTGGGATTTTGTCCCTTAGAATCACTGGGGACATTAGGGTTTGTCCTTTTTGTTTTACCTTTTCCTCCCTCTCTCTTTATCTCTTGCTTCTTTTGTCCTTTCTCCTGTTCCCCTCCCAACACCAGGAGGGGTGTGTGTGTGTGTGTGTGTTGCAGGGGAGTGCTCTGCAGCTCCCACTGTGGGAGGTCCACCCAAAAATGTGGGGCTGAAATAGTGCTCGGGCAGTGATCCCCACCAGTGACCTGGGCCATCCTTTGGGCTCTCTGGTGAGAACCCTCAGCCTCCCGTCCTCAGTCTCTACCCTGATTGGCTGAGCAGGGGGTTATTGACAGGGAGGAGACTCAGGTCCTTGTTGGTCTCTTTTAAGACCAAGGAAATAAGTCAGAACCAGTTACATGTTTGATAAATTTTGCTGCTTCTCTGCATTAATGGTCTCTGAGCAGTTCATGATTCTCTCTAACATTGCAGTTCTCCTCAAATACTCGCTGAATAATTACTGTGCACTGTTGGTCTGGAGCTCATCTGAGAGCACTTTATTCAGGTCATTCAATGTCTGAAATTCAAGATCCGATGGTTAGATTGAAAATCAGGGCTCTTGGGTCCTATTCCCAACTCTGTCACTGACTGGCCGTGTGACCTGAGACAAGTCAATTCTCCTTTCTCACATGTAGCTTCTCCCTCTTTCAAGTAGGGATAATAATGATCTACTCCTACCTAGCTCAACACACTCACTCTTCCCCAAGACACACACACTGTCTCTCCCCACACACACACACACAGTCTCCAGACTGAAGTTGAAAAGCAGCTGGCAATCTAGTAGGATGCCCATGGAACAACGAGAGAGAGAAACCTGCATCACTGAAAGTGCAGCCATGGAGACACCACACACCAGCCTTGCCTAGCAGGGCAGTGGGGCGAGAAGGGACATCATCCGAGCTCCCTGCATCCAGGTCACTTTCCTCAGCCGGGCTGTGTCAGGGGAGGGCAGAGAGCAGCAGCTTCTGATGCTCCCCTCACAGCCCAGCCCAGGTGGGGAAAGTGACCAGGATGCAGGGAGCACATAGTGTTGCTCCTCGCTCCCCCCACCCTCTGTGGGGCCACGGAGGAGCATTGGGGCAGGGGAGAGCAGTGAGCACCTTTGCACGGCCACACAGTGCCCTTTGACCCCCTGGAGCCCTGGGTGGCTGCCGGGGACCCCACCCCTAAGGCCGGCCGGGCTCCCCAGCACAAGCAGCAGAGACACAGGGAGACTGGCCACCCACTGAGCAGAGGTAGCCTGGGCGGCTCGTAATGGAGGCTCGGGGGGGCTCAGCCTCCCCAAACCTTGCGTTGCCAAGGGGGCAGTGGGGCCCATGACTAGGGGCCCTGGCCAAATTGGGTCCCCCTGGAAAAGTCTCCCCCATGTCAGCCCCAGGGCTGGAGGAGCTCCCACTCCCTGCTACGGCCCGGGGGCTGCAGCAGGGCCACAGAGCTTCTCTGGTCTCGGGGCCGCAGCGGGGCCGGGGTAAAGGAGTGACAGGGTGGGGCCAGTGGGGGAAGGGGTGGAAGGGGGCGGAGCCACACACAGAAGTGGGGAGGGCAGGGTTCCGGTGCTGGGGCCCCCGCACTTGTTCTCTCTTTCCCCGGGCTTTGGCATCACGAGCCCCTGCTTAGCGAGTAGGGGTCAGTGGTCCCCACAATGTGGGGCGTGACTCCTAGGGGGACACAGAGGAAGATTGATGGGGGCACCTCAGGGCCTGAGCCAGCCCCCATGGAGGGCAGGGAGGGAGCCCCACTCAGCCCCACTCTGTCCCAGCTCTTCCCCAACCCCACCCTCAGCCTGGGCCCCTGGCTCCCAGC